>NC_038047.1:8529092-8829092 GCF_002211085.1 Panicum hallii | reverse complement strand
TAGTGGCTTGTTTATTTGCGCTTATCTTTCTAACATATAATTTAAACAGGTTCGAACTACATTATCAAGTGTTAACTTTTGGAAAGGTATGCACATGCATTTTAATATTCCATTTTTTAGTTTTGCTATGTTCTGAAATGTTTTGCCACATGGCACATGCCAGACAATATGCAATGCACAGCCAAATTGCGATGATTGCTCGTTGACCACCGAGTGCAACTATTATCAAAGTAAAAGAAGGTATGTTTCAAGTTTCACAACCAATATAAGCCATCTGGATCTATGGATATCACTTGTTATGTTTTCTATGGCTAACAGACAATAAAAAAGTTAATGTCTTTCTACTTTGCAACAATTATTAGCATATGCAGTTTTGTGCAACCATTAGCATATCCAATTTTCAAGTGCCCTTTTCCCCCTTAATTTTTAGTTTGTCATTAGGTTATTTAACCTTTACTTTTTCAAAAACATAATTATGTTGTTCTTTCCATGGATCAAAGCTTGCTCTTAACCACACAAAGGAGCATGAGGGAAAGGGCAGAAGTACAACTGACCTTCCCGATATTGAAGATATAAAATCATCGCGAATTACACCAACAATATAACACATTGCGTAGGCTCAATTTGAGTAAAGAGTCCTACCTCAAGGAGGACGACCTCTGCTCAATCTGCCATTGTTATCTCTAATCTGTCCTCATAGTAAAGTCTGAATTCCCTGCCCCAACATATCAAATGCAAGAAAAAATTATAAAGATTCTCAATCAAGGTACATCATTATATCCACTAGTATTTTCTTTGATTTTCCATTTTTCTCATTTGAAAATAAAGAAAGAAAGAAAGAAAGAAAGAAAGAAAGAAAGAAAGAAGATGAAAGTAGCCATGTAGAAGTTTAGCGAGCATGGGGGATATTTTCATGTCTTTGAATCGATATGCATTTGACTATCACTTACATTTCATTATTTGGAGCTAACGTACATAAACCATTGTGCATCCTTCTCAATGAAGCAATAACAATGCCCCCATTTTTATCACGCCAAGCTCCCATGTGGCCATGCTCCAGCATGTAGTCATGTTATTAGATTATATTATGAGTTATTTGAGAGAAAAAAGCTGCCACGGTAGAGAAATGAAAATATTGTGTTTATTGTTGTAGTTTTGTTGCTGTCAAAATTCATAATTGGTAGCTCTCATGCCCCTGAGCACTTATATTATTAGATTTTATGATGATTTATTGGAGAGAATAAAGCTGACCTATTATTCTTTATACTATTATGCAATGGAGAATTGGAAATATTTGTGTTTATGGCTGTAGTTTTTTTTAAACTGATTTATATTGTGATATATGCACTACAGGATACATCTGTAGAAGAGAGTTTGGCTGCAACACAAGGATCACCCATCCATGGCGGGCCGAAGTATACGCTAAGAATAAAGTTTGCAAGAAAAGTCATGGGTAACATGCAAATTATGGAAGATTGAAAGTAGGTATGGCATTGAGGAAGGTAGGAATGATGTTGTGCAATTTTGTAGCTTTGTTATGGCAAGAAAACTGGGGCAAAATCCTACGAGACCATCAACTCTAATCTTAAACGCAAAGTTCATTAACCGCTCTACTTGCGCTCATATCAAATCTTATCAATCGCCTAGGTTCCAGCACGATGGGAATATAAGGGCCTTTGCCTCTTAGGATTAGAAGTGAAGTGAAACTAAAGTGCATTTTTCTATTGGAATCAAAACGAATTTATTTAGGAATAAGGGTTTCATGTAAGAGGGGGAGTTTCATCACGAACGCCAACGGGCAACGGCAACGGCAAGTCAGCAACGGGACCAGACACCAGAGTATCATCAACGGCAATGATTAACCGCACTGCATTTTCACGTGCAATTATTTGTCCTGAATTAGGTCTATGACATTTTCAACGCATGTGGAGTTCTTGTTCTGTGCAAATTAGATTAGAGAGGGTAGCAGGACTGGTCTTTAAGCTGTTTTTAATTACGCACAACTGAAGCATGTTTTTCTCCCAGCTTCGGATGGCAAAATGCCATGATAGTGTTAAGATTGTAAGTATTCTACCTGTGCAAACTTTTAAAGGACTTTGAACCCTAGGCAAAAGAGCAAACACTTACAATGAATTATGCCAGTTTTTGCAAGAATTTAAAACCTTTTGTTTGAATGTACTTGGTCAACACTCATTTCTTCTCCCCAAATTCAAAAGGTACATTTAAAGTTGAAGTGATTTGGGTTTTATTTATTTATGATATATTTTTCTGACTCTTCTAGCTGATTTCATCTGCTGTATGCTAATAATAAAATTGGGGGGGAGCCTGGTATGGATAAGAAATCTTTATGCATCTTCCATTGTTACCTCTGGACGCCTCAGATTCTTTAGCACGTGGGCTGATTGGCGCAGCAAGGGCACGGACGCACGATCAAGCGGATAAAGCCATAAAGGGGCATGTGCAGGACAGGTGGCGGGCTGCTGTTGGCTGGATGGGTGAGTGAAATCGCTTTGAATTCTAAACTTCAAACGCATTTAGCTAATTGCTTTGAATTCTAACTTCGAAGGCTTATCTCCTAAATCATTTATCAATTTTCAAACCGTTTAGACTATGATGATAATGAGATACGCCATGGATTTTATTTTAAAATTTGAAATTTCAAATGAACTAGTTCAATATTTTAAATTCACCATTTCAACATTTTCATGTAAAATGTTGAACCAATAACTAATTATTGACACAACCTACAGGGAAAAGAAAAGAAATCGCACCACCAGAGCTCCTTGTGTACCAATTATGGCCCCCGTCAGCTGCTCGTACAACGGTCCGCACATCGTAGTGGGCCACGCGCCTGCACTTGATAATAGCACTGGCACGGTGCTGCGATGGGCTATAGTCTATAGCGGGCCATGTGATGTGGGCCTGCTTGTACAACAGTAGTAGGACCCATGAGCGAGTTGCCAAATGAAGCACCAGGTGCAGGAGCAATGGAAAATCGGAGCTGATAGCACACGGACGTCCGATCCGAGCGCTAGCGTCGGACGCTCAGAAAAATCTCGCAAGCCCAAATAATCCCAACGCAATACCATACCGATATTTCACGCAACATCATGCTTCTCACGCAAGTCACCGAACAAATCTTTTGTCACTTCGATCATGTTGTAATAAATTTCCGTCGGTCAAAATCCACCGGCGAGCAGCGACAGGCAACACGAGGAGCAGGAAGACTTCCGGGACTGCTGGTGGACCCCGGTCCCTCGATCAACAGCCCAGGATCCGGCACACGACCTGGCGTCTTGTTTGCTAGGTGTGCCACCTGACCTTGTACCTGATCAGGAAGGTGTAGAAGTGATTTCAGTTAATTTCCTGCATGCACAGATACGTTCAAACATTAGTCCGAGTCGTGATCGGTTCATCGAGTGATCCCTAATATCGGTGTAAAGAGCCGATTATCTCCCAGTATCAGATCGGATCAATATATATCTAAACAAAGCGCGTATATCTGATACTAATATGAACTTGCTCTGTAATCAATAAGCTAATTCAATCTACGATGATTAAAGCTTTCACCATATAACCGGAACATCCTACGTGTAGTTAAGTCTAACAAATATGAAAGATAACAGAATAGCAACCTAAACAGAGGCCTAAAACCCAACAGAAAACTGATTCCCGGAACTATCCCTCTTTAGATTATATAAAGCATCAAACGTACTGCCGGATCATTTAACTCGACCGGCGGGTAGTAGGAGACGATGGGCGTGGAGGAGTACCCCCAGGTCCACGCCATGGCCATCTGCTCGTAGAGCTCGAGGTCGCTCTCGTACACATCGCTGGCCTCGTCGTTGGTCATCCCTCTTTAGATTATATAAAGCATCAAACGTACTGCCGGATCATTTAACTCGTTTGAAGGGCCTAACCGTGCGGATATTAAGCTAGATCTTTGGTGAATAAAAACTAACCATAACAGATTGGATCTACTAATTGAAATAAAGCAAGGTGCTGCCTTTACACCCAGGATCAGGCACAAAGACAGCTAAACACTTACGGGTGACAAGCAACACATGAATACAGTATGAAAAGCTGATGCATCCTTATAAGCGTTAAGATAACTAGTGTTACTCGTTATCAACAATGCTTCAGTACGAGAAACACAAAGATAATAGGTAGGGACGATGCTGCCCCGATCATGCAAAGCTTGATCGGGGCTGCATAGCACTTACCTGAGGGAAACCCTGAAACAGGGGTGGCGATGCGCCGAGAGTTGTTCGCGAATGGTTGTTGTTTCTATTTTTTTCCATTCGTAGTCTAGGGTACATATTTATAGTCTGAAGACTTGTTTCTCCTAATCAATCCTAACTAACTACGACACGAATCTTGGTTATCTCTATCTAAACTAACTTAAACGTACACACCTATCTAGATACATGGCCAATCTGGCCTTAAACCGCCCGCGCAGGAGCCGATTCGCAAATCCATTACAATTACCCTTTAAGCCCATCTTGCTCGCGGCCCACCTTCTGGCCCAGCCAAATTATAGCGATAACACAAATGAAATTTATTATTGTAACATCCAAAAAAGTTCATTATAACATACTGAAAACCAGTTGGCCTTGAAACTTAAAGCTATTGCAACAACAACACTGAGACAAACAATAGAAACTAACTTCTGAAACAACAGAAATTGACTTCTAGATCTACTAAAATCTAAGATCCTTAATGCAACATCCCAAATAACGTACGGCAATAAATCAAATTGCCTATTGCAACATATTATATTTTGTGAAAAATGCTTTATATTTCTCACCTGAAACACACATAATATATGATTACAACATTCAAAAATCATAACTGCAACATTTCCTAAGCATGGGCGCAACATTGAAAACCTGAATCGGAATTTAGAAGAAGGTTAGAACCAAAGAAGCTTGCAACAAATAGAGATAACAGTTGAAACAACAAACAGAGATACACGCAAGATCCTAACCGAGTCAACCCCTTAATATCCTCAATCTTTCAATCCAACAAGCTCTGGCCATGGGGGGAATTGGAGGAAGCTCTAACTCTTAAGCTCAAGGGCATTAACCTCTTAATCTCAAGGGCATCAGACTCATCAGGGTCTCAATCTCACAAAATCCAGCAACCTCTGACCCCAATAGTATCAGATCGAGTGGGCTCCAATCTCCTAATGCATGGGAAATCATCCACATGAGCTCCCGTATCCTTGCTTGAGTGCATTTAAAAGGGAGAAGAAGGGAGGGGATTGAATCCAAGAGCAAACCGGCTTGGAGAGAGGGAGAGGGAGGAGAATGGATGGATGAGTGAGCGGAAAGCGTAGATGGAGAAGATTCGCTGGATTTTGAAATAGGGCTTCTCCTGTTTGGTAGTTGCAAAAGGAGAACGAAAGAGAGAGACCAGAAAGTTTCTGAAGAAGATGATTACCCGTGCATACAAGTTTCAATTCCGGTCAGTTGCATTGTGGGTCCATCTGAGTGTTCGATATTTGTTTGCCATCGGACATCTTTCACCAAGCATTACCGATTGGCAATTTCATATTGTCGCCAAGATAGGCGTTGGTAGCATGGTGTCAGAGGGTGGGAAATGGGCGTTGTTAAGCCTCACACCTACTATGGCTCACGAGTCATGATGAGCTCGCCTCCACTGCCGTCGGCCTTCCCCGTCTCCAGCAGCTCCCGCCACCATGGAACTCGAAAACATGGGCGATCTCCGCCGTGGCTCACCATGGCTTCTTGATTTGGTTGTGGTGGCTTTGTTGTTCTACTTGGCTTTGGTGGAGTCAATGTGAAGAGGTGCTGTAAGTGCCACGGGAACGGGGGTCCCCCTAACCCTGGACAAACCAAAGGTAAATATGCTGGAAGGCCCTCCTGGCCTATTAGCAGTAATGGGCCAAACTGAAGCACCTTCTACACCTTCTAGAGGACCTAAGACTGCGGGAGGCCAAGCACCTCCCCAAGACATGGCGGTCCATTCGTGGAGAAGGTATTCGCCTGTCGATGCATTTAATGCACCCGTCCTGCTACAACCGGACGACGCCTAGGGGCGGTGCGCCTTCCCCGTAAAACAACATGATTACGGGGGAGGCATGCGCACAGACGGCACTGTGACCAGGACAGAGGGAGCCCCCCTCCCGAATCATGTCCTCTCATCTGGCAATGGATGGTGGGGGGAAGCCCGCCACTTACACTTCCCATCACATCGGACATGTGTGGAGAGGAGCGCCGACGACCCCTAGAGGTGCACAGGAAAGACCCGGGCCATGCACATAGCCTGGAAGAAACCTCGGGGCATCCCAGGGTCCCTCGAGGAGGATCCAGGGCCCCGACAGTCCTAACCCACAACGTAGGGCCCCGTCTGGCGGGCAGGCGCCACTTGCAGCCCCGGGCGATACGTAGAGCCTGGGAGACCTCACGGTATCCTAGGGTCCCTCGAGGAGGACCCCGGGCAATGATAGTCCTGGCCCACAGCGCAGGACCCTGTTTGGCGGGCAGGCGCCACTTGCAGGTCGGCGCCCCTAATAAGGTGCCACATTCACACTCAAGGCGGTACGCCTCTCCTCGGGGCCCATGGGGAAGGCTATAAATAGAATAGATAGGCAATGTGTAAGAGGAAAAAAATGAGACTCAATTGAATATAACTACCAGCTCCACACAAGACTTAGGGTGTTACTCTCACAGCGGCCCGAACCTGTCTAAATCCCTTTGTCTCCTGATCGTCACACCGCCGGAATTCTACTACGTGTTACACCCCTGGCCGAATCTCTAAGTGGGGGTTCCATGAATCCCTACTTGCGGTACTCACCCACCGTCAGGTGGGATTCAACTCTATCGGGTTCGGAGGAAAGGCGATTCAGGGGGAGAAAAAGAGTAAAAACTTAAGGACAAAATGCATAAATGACTCTTGTTAAGTTTTCTCTAGGATTATTGTTGCCTATTGAAAACATTTCCAACCGCTTGAAATCTTGTTATCTTAAAAACTTCAGCAAGTTTTGAACTTGCACAAAAAAATCCCAAAAATCTGCGGTTTGTGCTGCAGAGGGCTACTGCAAAAATTCTTGGGTTATTATCAGCTATTGTACAACAACTTGGATAATCATTCGGTCCTCCAATAAACACTTCTCCTAAAGTTCGCCCGAGCCGTCCAATCTGCGAGTGGTGTTGAACCAACGGTTAATCTTAAGTTTGCGTATATTTTAGCAACACTTGGTAGAAATGTTCATGACCCGATCTGGAACAGCTGAAATCGTATCGCTTAAACCGAAGCCATACATACTACAGCTCTATGTTCACATGCTTACATGTCCATGCATAAAGCAGTTCCAAGCAGGCGACAAAGTGGCTCAAACACAAGAAAGTTTCGGCCTCATGCACCGGCCACGCAAATGCGCCTGCTGCTAAATACTTGAGTTTGCATGGCCTACTGGGACCGTCACTAATACTTGAGTTCAACATGGCCTGCTGGGGCCATCACTAATACTTGAGTTCAAAATACACAGATCATCTTAATAATAATAAGTTGGATAAATGTCTGGCTTAGCTAGAGTAGAGTAGTCATTCTCATCTCCCCATTTTTGCTAGTCCTCATTTTCTCAATTCTCCTACAATATTCTTGAAAGTGTAGTACGTCGGTACCACTGCACAGGAAGAATGATAGATTAATGGCTGCAGGTACAACATTCTATGTGTATTTATATATGATGTAAGTACAACAGAGGTGATGCATCATGCAAGGCTTGCAAAACATGCATTTACTTGGGACCTAATGTACGTGCCACCATAGAGTTTAAGAACGTTGTTCAATTACTCTCAAAGAAAACCACAAATTTTAGCATGCCTTGCCCCTCCAAAACCCAGAAAGCCCCCTACCCCTTTTCATTAACTCGGAACCAAACCTTTTCATAAAAAAAATACACACTTTAAGGTGTATAAAAGAGCTCACCTATATGGGTTCTTCCGATGATGACGGCTGGATTTGAACATTGAACATGCATATGATAATACGGTCAGAGGTCCCTACTAATAGTTGGGTCACAGCAAAGCAATCCAAAAGTAGTGCTGGAACTTACAAGGTGCAAAGTTGTGATGTTAGAACCTGAAGTTCACCTGTCGGAAAATGGTTGTCATCATGAGCAACACAATAATAGACCACGTTGGAGATTTCCTACCGTCACCAACATAGTAGCTCAGAAAATATTTAGGGATATTCAGTCGCAGATTAACCAAGCTAAATGTAAATGTATGTTACCTCAGTAGTATGGCGGCACAAGAACTTATACTTACACATAGCAGAGTGAAGCTTAGTTCCTATAAAACAACCAATCCCCAGTGAACAAGCCAAGTAAAAAGGAACAAAAAGGAAAGTTAAAACAGAAGCACTAAAGACACTAACCATGAATCTGCATCACAACCACATATGTGACTGACACATCAAAGGAGGCACAAGCCTTTCAAGGAAAGAAGCATAAAACTATCAAAATGAGTGAGTCAAACCAAAGCAGGAGGCAAGGCAAATCATATATTGTATTCTATTCCTACCTGTTTAATAGCATCTATTTCTTGCTGGCAAATGTGGCCAAATTCGCCTTCCTCTAGTCCATTTCTATCAAAGGTATTGCACTATGAGCATATCTCATAGTACCGCACAAATGAAAGAACACAAGTACTTCTACCTGAAGAAGAATAACCTCTTAGGCCATTCTTTGTTTTTCTTGTGGAAGGAATTAAAAAAAATGGCTGCAAAAATAAACCATCTTAGCTACCCAGATGGAACAAAGTGGGAATGAGCAGTGAGCAAGTAATAGAACAAAGAATTATGCGATCATGCCACCAAGGCTAGTATAAAGATCTTCTATGACCCCTCATCATACTGTTGATGTGACACTACACCCAAATACTTTCTGAATTTTGGCCAGTCAACTAGTGGAGAGAAATACAGATGCAATATACTCAAAACCCTCTCCTTGCACCATGTCAGCACCAAAAATAATCGTTCGAGCATCTCTCACAAGGACGAGATGCTTCACAACCTGATTAATAAACCAGAAACAAACATGATAATACTGTAACAAACAAAAATCACAGCAAAGAGGGAGGACCTTGTGCTCTATTTTGCATGCAAGACTCTTCAAAGACCCCTTCCTTTGAAGGGGGTAACAACTCTGATATGCAATTCCAAGATTCTCACACATCTTTTCAATTTTCTCTATAAAATGTAAAATGTCACATTCTAGTGTTACAAGAGAAACAAGGGAAAAATCAACAGTGAACTGACATAACTTCCATACCATCATTGTATCCAAGGAAGGGTGGAATCAGGAGTACAAGTTCTATCTTGAGCACATCCAACAATTCTTCTATAGCAACAAGGCCAACAGTTTCTCTAAATTCCCTTTTTGGCCACGTAGCAAATTTCTATGATGCACAGACAGTATGTCATTATATGTGTCAGATGTGTCCTAGATTATTACTAGAATGCCTTATTCAAAGAAAGTATGTAGGACTTTACCGCCATTCCCAAGGACAAACATGTATACTGAAGCTTAGCTAGAAACCTTCGTGACCTTATATTAGTCAAAGATGAATAATTTAACAATGCCCAGCGTGTCACGAGTCCATGTTCAACCTAAAAGTTTTAAAATGTAATGGCTTGAGAATGCTTCAATAAGATATTATGAACCATGAAGAGAGAGAGAGAGAGAGAGAGAAGAGAGAATAACAGTAAAAATATCAAGAACCCAAACATTAAATTATAAACTCATGGACCTATGAGCCAAATATGTTCTAAGGTAGCTCCCATCATGTTTGTCAACTATTTCTGGTAAATATTAGTTTCAGATTTGTGTGTCTCATATTGTTGTATTGGAACACTTGCAAATTCACATCATGCACGTAGCATTAACATCATTTAGGAGTTGTAACACACACCAGGGTGCACATCTCACACAAGAAATAAATGATGCAGGATTTGATTGAGAATGAATGACATTATGTTTGGTCACACACAAAATATTCTCAGTGCACATGAAGGAAAAGGGGAACATTATAGCATATCAAATAGATATGATTCCAAAATAGAATCACATTGATTCAACTACAATATCATGGTATCAGCATAAGTACATTAGCTAGTCGCCTAGTCCAACAAGAAAGTTGCTAGGCTGAGGTTGGATTAGTAGTACCCGTGCACGCAAAAAAGATTTTAAGATTTTCTAAACTTACAGTGGCATCTAGATTAACAGTATTCAAAAAACAGTCCTCAAGAGGTATATTAAAAGGTATAATTAATAGGCTTATTAAACCTAGAGTCTACTGCCGTATCAATTTCTAAAACAACCTTCTTTTGAGAGTGGAGGAAGTACTAAACAACTAGTAGTACCTGCAGGTCATAATCATCATCAAGGATATCAACAATGTCTCTGGTGGTGTGCTTTGCTTCTGGCCACTTTTCTGCAGAATAGAGAAAGAAAAAAGGAAGTGTAAACAAGAAAGGATAATTCACTCATTAGGAAAAGATCACATGTCTACTGCCACATGAAATAATCAAGAAAGACGAGTTCATTAGAGTTGGGGATACAAAAACGTAGAGAACAAACTGATAGCCTATGGTAGATTGATTATCTCCAAGTAGAGGTTTTACCTTCGACTCCTCCTGCCTTTTTATCTTTATCTGGGGCCTCTAGAGATTGGTTGTAATTGTGTGCTTCAAACTCATCATCATCTAACTCTTCCTCATCATCTTTGCTTTCCGTCTCATCTGGACTACGGAATTCTTCCAAGTAAATGATGTCTGAGTCAGCATCTCCCATATCTTCATCTCCTATGTCTGAGTCAGCATCTCCCATATCTTCTGCTGAGTCACCATCTTCTATCATCTCATCCGAGCTACTGACGACGTTTTGAGAGTCCCTGTTTCTCATCTTTTCACAAGAGTCAGACTCATCTGTATCCTGTACAGTAAGCAACAAAATGAATTTTGTTTTAAGAAAAAATACAGAAATTAAAATAAATAATCAAAACTTGCAGGAAAATAAAAATGATGATAAAATAATTTACCTTTCTTTCATGCTGCAGTGTCTTTAAAAGATGAATGTGATGTAAAGCACAAACAACTCTTTATTCAATGAAGCAGAATTGGCCCAAAATACAAAGCTCAGTTTAGTGGTTACCTTTATGATTTGTGATAGCAGTCCAAGAACTAAATGAGGCTGGTTCTTGGTTGCAAAACAATATAAATTTGTGTAAGTCGTTGCATCTGTCAATGGACTGTTTGAATAAACGTCGAGAATTGAGAGTGAGAATTCAGAGTGATAATGAGTCCACGTGAGAAGGTGATAAATGTATATAACCGGATAGGAGATGATAACATGCAGCAAACAATCAAAGAACATATAGGGGCATGTACTGAACAGAGAGAGAGAGAGAGAGATAGGGATAAAGTAGTAGCCAAAGAAGTTTAGTATCTAACTTAACAACCAGTAGGCCAGATAGTTCATGAACACCATCACTTAACTTCCCTGAATAAATTAAACTGCAGCATATAAGTTTAGAAGTAAGGAATTGGAGTAGATGCACATATCATACCCTTCCCTCCAACAAATCATGTGCACCAATGTTGACAACAGTGTATCCAATGGCCTTGGCAGAATTGAGGCAGAGTGTATGATTTTCATTTCTCTCCTATAGGTTAAGACTTGTCTTCTTATTTATTGCTCTCTCATCAATGGTCCCAGGTACAGCTAGGTTAATCAATTTACCGAGAAATGAACCATAAATGAACAACAATCAGAAAGATCTACCTCCAGGTAATGTTTGTGTAAGATGGGAATGCACTCTGTTACTAGCTTGAAACAAGAGAGGCATCTCACCAGAGAAGAACACCGTCCCTGATGAGATCGAACAGCTGGTTTCCAGTTGGGTCCATTGGCAAGTAGTTCTTCAGAAATGGATCTTCGCGGAGGTAAGTGTTTATGTGCTTCACGTAGAACGATATCTCTGCCTAATTCATATACAGGAACTGAAACAACAAAAAAAACCAAAAGAACCAACTTAATGAAACTGACGAACCAAAAGCAAAACATGCAGAGGAGGGGAGCGAAGAAGCAGCCAGGGGATTCCAACGTCACCTTGGCTTTGAGCGACTGGAGGTCGACCCCAGTTAACTGCCCCTGCATCGTGGGGTCGGTGTCATCCTGTTAGGTGCCTGACAGTCGGACATAACGATCCCAACGAATCCGGTCAGCTCCTCCGGCCACGGTCTGATTCCACTCGCGCCGGCAGCGGCTGCAAGAGGAATCCAGATCGTACGGAGCCAATTAAGGAACGAGAAGGGCACACTACGTCTCGTCCGGATCCAGTGGGATGAGGAGGATGGTGGCGACGGAGGGGGCCGGCAGCGGCACTAGGAAACCCTAGTCGCCATGGGGTGAGGGACAAGCGAGAAAACATGGCGCGGCGAGTCAAGAGACCGGCGGACCGCTAAGACTGCGAACTTACTTTTTTTTTTTACAAGACTGCGAACTTGCATGATCACGGGAGTATTATGCCCCATTTTTTTTAGAAACAGGCCCGATTTAATAAGCAGGCCATTAATAAAACATACTGGGCTCGACAGGTCGTGCTGTTTCCGAACTCCAAGGAGGCTCATTTCCTCGAGTCACATCGGACTGGACACCTCTAGGGTCGAGGATGGCAGCTGCGATCCGCCTCCGACTCGGCATCAGCGGCGGCACCAATGGCAGTTCCCATATATACATCGGGCAGGGCCGCCGGGCTGGACGTAAATAAGCCGATTTATATCCATCTGCCTGCCTAACAAAATCGATCGAACTAACCCAGTAATAAACCCTAGCTTACATATCCGCCACGCAGCGATGCCGACGGACACGAAGGTTTCCCTTCTCGCCGCGCCGCCGCCGGTCAGCGTGTACCAAGACGACGAACCGTTGGAGCCCCGGACCGCCCAGCCGGCGCGGGCCCCGGCGGCGACCAACGAAGGCGGCGGCATGGTCTTCTCGACGCAGTGCGAGTTCCCGGCGCTCGGCCGCGGCGCGTCCCGGGACGCCTTCGCGGTGCTCGTGCACGCCAGGGCCCCGGTGGACGTGGCGCGCGCGCCGGTCGACCTCGTCGCCGTGCTCGACGTCAGCAGCAGCATGCGCGGCCGCAAGCTGGCGCTGCTCAAGCAGGCCGTGGGCTTCGTCGTCGACCAGCTCGGCCCCGACGACCGCCTCTCCGTGGTCGCCTTCTCGGCCCGCGCGTCGCGCGTGACGCGCCTCGCGCGCATGTCGGCGGCGGGGAAGGCCGCGGCGAAGCGGGCCGTGGGTTCCCTCGCCGCCAACCGGACGGGCACATGAATCGGCGAGGGCCTCCGCATGGCCGCGCAGGTGCTCGCCGGCCGCCGCCACAGGAACGCCGTCGCCAGCGTGATCCTCCTCTCCGACGGCAAGGACCGGTCCGTCAGGCCGGACATCAAACCGGCTGACGTCCGCGGCAAGAGCAACAGGAGCTACGCGGACCTCGTGCCGCCTTCGTTCCCGACCCGCGCCGGCGGCGGCGGCCGCCCCGCGCCGATCCACACGTTCGGGTTCGGCGCCAGCCACGACGCGGCGGCGATGCACGCCGTCGCGGAGGCCACGGGCGGCACCTTCTACTTCGTGGAGAACCACTCGGCGATCCAGGACTCGTTTGCGCGCTGCGTCGGCGGGCTCCTCTCGGTCGCCGTGCAGGAGGCGCGCGTCGCCGTCGCGTGCCTGCACCGCGGCGTGCGGGTCCAGCAGGTCAAGTCCGGCTGCTACGCCAGCCACGTGGCCGCCGACGGCCGCGCCGCCTCCATCGACGTTGGCGAGCTCTACGACGACGAGGGCAGGCGCTTCCTGGTGCTCGTGTACGTGCCGAGGGCGCGAACCACGGAGGAGGTCACCCGCCTCGTCAAGGTCAGCTGCACCTACCGGGTCACCGCGACGGGTCAGCCGGCCCACGTCGCAGCGCCCGCCGCGGTGATCCAGAGGCCGCTGGAGCTGACGTGCGCGCCTGCGCCGTCCATGGACGTCAAGCGGGAGCGCGTCCGCGTCGCGGCGACTGAGGACATCGCGGCCGCGCGGGTAAAGGCTGACGGCGGGGAGCACGCCGGAGCCGCGCGGATCCTGGACTCCCGGCTGAGGGCGGTGGAGCGGTCGGCGCCGGCGGCGGCCGGCGACGACCCAACGTGCGAGGCGCTCAAGGAGGAGCTGCGCGACCTGAGCGCCCGCGTCGGCGACCCGAGGGAGTACAAGCAGACGGGGCGCGCGTGCCTGCTGGCCGGCATGAGCTCGCACGCGCAGCAGCGCGCGTCGGGGGTGGAGCTGAAGTCGACGGCGACGTCGGCGAGCAAGATGACGAGGGCGTACCTGACTCCGAAGATGGAGGAGATCTCGCGGGAGAGCAGGAAGCGTGGCAACGACCAGCAGACAGGCGGCGGATCGAGGCAGGTCAAACGGATCACGGAAGAACCAAGTAAGAATTTCTGACTTCTGAGCCAAAAAAAGGATCTATGGTTCTTGCTTGACTAATTACAATGATGTTTTTAATGGAAGTGCCGTGGTATTCGGTTGCATGCTTAATTGAGCAGTGGAATGTTACAGATAGAGTTTTTTTTTGAAACGGTAATGCTATACTACAGTCATCCGGACGGAGAGTAAAATATCCTCACCACATCTTATACGCTTATCATTTTTTCCCACCGCTCATGACTATTCAGCTGCTCACCACCTATACGCGCCTCTACAAGCAGCTCTCCGACCACTTCGACGCCCTCGAGCGCGGTAGGGCTAGCAGCATGCTCTGCGCTCCGCGTCTGCCACCGGGGCCTTCAACGTGAGCACTCACCGCGTGCTCGACGCGCTCCACCGCCAAGCTCGTGGAGGGCATGCGGGCGCTATGCGTGTGGATGGAACCCCTCCTCTCCGGGACTTCGGCGACCACCCGCTATGGCGTCGGCCGGGCGGCCGCGAAGAAGGAGCTCCAGGCGGCGGTCATGGCGGGACAGCTCCGAGAGGCTGCGGAGGAGGAGCTCCGAGCGAAGTTTGTGGCAGGTGAGCACCGGGCACAGCCATGGTGAACGAGTTTCGGGCGGCCGCAGAGGCTCTCGCTCCAATTTGGTGGCACGTATGCTCGATTTGACGATGGACGAGCTCGAATCGACAACACCGGTGCTCCCCCGCCATGTTGCAGTTATGATTTCGTGATGTTGCAGCCATGATTTTTGGGATATTTTAATCGACTTTGAGATGTTGCAACATGATTTTGTGATGTTCAACAATAACTTTTGTGATGTTTTCACCTGCGATCTGCGATTTGATTGGGATGATTTGAGATGTTTCATGCATCGATAATTTGATGTGGAATGGTTTGTTTCATGATGTTTCGGTATGTTACTTTAGATGTTGCACAAGATTTTTTATAATGTTGTAATAGTTAGTTTAGGATGTTGCATTTTTTCCAATGCGAAATGTCGCACGCACAGCGGGTTTTTTTCCATCATCAATGAATTAGTAATTAGTTTTTTTACACATTCTTTAATGTTGCAAGCATTGATTTTCAATGTTGCAAATGTTGATTTTCGATGTTGCAAATGTTAATTTTTTATGTTGTCAACGCTATTTTTAGATGTTGCGACGGACTACCGGAGCGTCCGATGGGAATATTTTCTATCGGACGTCCGGATGCTAGTAGCGCCGTTTTTAAAAAGGATACAGACAGAGTTTTGAGTCACTATTAGCAACCTATGCGGTGTTTCAGTAAAGCCACCTCCCGTGATCGAGTCAGCTGTTGTCGACTTCAACACCTAAGGAGCACCTCGTATGGGGCCTACTTCCTCCGTCCTGTAATATAGGGTATCCTAACATTTTTTAACATATTAAGAAGATGATGAAATAATGCATATATCCCTATTTAATGCCTTATTTGGTTGTTATTTTACTAATTTTATGGCTGGCTAGGAATAATTACTTTCCAAAACACCATAGAATACCTTTTACAAATTTTGAACCCCATCAATATTTTATATTTCAGCACGGAGTGAATACAACCCTACAAGTGAGATAGTTTGATAGTCACTTCTCTCCTCCCGCTCTCTTTTGATTGTCTGGCATAGCAAGGGCCCATCATCTGCTCACGTTCTAGGCTCTGCGCTAGCAGGTAGCAGCCAACAAATCGCTAGCGATTCCTATTTCCCTCGTATTCTCACCTCCATGTCAGCTTCGAACCTAGTCAGCCGTCAACATCGACTGCTGTTGGAGGTGGAAGCCAGAGTCTGTACAAGTGTATATATATCTCTATGATGTCTTATTTGTGTCATGTTTTTTGACCTAACAACAATTGACAAAAATGATGAACACTAACATACGGACAGAGAGACAATGCTTAATTACTTGAGCCCTGTGAAATTTTGGTTTTTTCCAGTTAATTTGTTTCCCAAAAAGAATGCGCACCAATGTGTAGGTGCCGTCGAATTGGCAGTTCAGGGTATATGCCTCCCTCCTAATCCTCTGGAATTAAAGTAAAAGTGATAACTTTTGCTCTTAGATCGATCTTCATTTTGCCTACATTTGCAGTGATTCAGTTGGTACATGCGCCGTATTTGAATTGAAAGCTGTTGTGCAGTAGTGGCAGCCTAGCCGCTGTTGTGTAACATATTTTTCAGTGCATGCATAGTGTCATACATGTACCGATTTGTAGCAGCGTGTTACACCATTACAACATTAGCTCTGGGTCGTTCGTACTACAGATAAAACTGAATGTATGAGATCATTTAATTCAGCAGCTAACATTCCAAATAAAGTGCAGGCGACCCATATTGTTCTGATTTCTTAAGGTCATACATCTGTGCCAATTTAAGCCATTGGTCTGCTGTCGCTGTTGTGTAGAGTTCAGAGAAGATCATGAAGGAAACATGGCAAGCAATTGTTCATTTAACCACCATGAGCATTAACATGACAAAAAAGAGGAAAGGAAAACCTCCCTTGCCCGTGTGGGCAAGTGTATGTACCCCAAGGCAAAAACTTACACGTAGATCACGGAAAGTGGCTCTCACTCAGCTCGGTTGGAACTTATGGAATGCCTGGTTGCATGGCCGGTGGTGACTCATCCGCCAGCCTTAGGCGGATTAGGCATCGCCGATCTGGAGCTCACAGGATTTGCCTTGCAAACTTGACGGCTCTGGCTACAGAAAACTGATCAGGATCACACATGGGCAACCCTGCCAAGCATCTTTCAGGCTTCAATCACAGTAATGGTTGGTAACGGGAGGAGGACCTTGTTCTGGTCGGATAACTGGATTGATGGTTGCAGCACCACTAGCCTGGCGTCAGTACTGTTCAGAGCAGTCTCGGCCAACAGGGTGATCAAGTCTCAAACCATGCATCAGGGCATTCAAAATGCAAACTGATGACAAGGATAGGGGGGCCCTCTCTATTCTTGTGATCGCTGCTACCTACGTCTGGGAAAGAATCTCAGAGATCAACTTAAGGGAGGAGGCTGAAGATCGTTTCATCTGGAGATGGTCAGCGAATGGCAAGTGTTGGCGATATCTCGCCTATCATAGGGACCCTCAGAGCCCCCCCCCCCCTTCGGCGGGGGCCCTAGCCGGTGTCGCATGCATAGAGGTACGGATGATCGATTTAGGCAGGTTGGGGCTGCACGGTGGCATAATATGCTATATCATGCGGTGGGCGATGCGTCTCCTTTCTTGCACCAAGCCCGGCAGAGCTCAACAATGGTGTGTACAAGCCTACACGAGGCTAACTCTCAACTATACCTACTGGCTATCCTTTAAAAAGCCTAGCACAGAGTTATCTGTAGCCTTTTATTTTATTTTGTAATATTTTATTTTATTCTGGTATATTATTATCTCTATCGAACATGTGCGATAATACGGCGGCTAGTCGCACGTGCTATGAATGGTGCCCAATAGGATGGAAAGGGTGGAAACCCAGCAGATAACGACGACAGCATGAGCATGGAGCCGCAGTCCATGTGTTTGATGCATTTAACTGTTAACCAAGAAGAAGTCTTGGACACCACGATCTCTCCAAAGTCTATGTCTTCTACTGGCGAGCGCCAACAGATTTTACATCTATCTTCCTGGACCTAACCTTCATGTTTATTAGGGATATTCACATTGCATGTACGATAATCTAGTCACATTCATGAACAGTCTACAGCACTGGCCGTGAATAGAAATGTGCTGGTGTTACAGATAATAAAGTTAACCGTAGTCATTTATTTCATGAATATTAAAGCTCCACGAGTTTGCATAACCAGCCAATGGGACCAAACAAGACCATGTTACTCTTTCGGAGATCTTTAAATAATATGGAAATTGCACGGAAGCCAGATATGCACGCTCTTTTCATGCCGAGTGAAGGCATGCAAGTTGATGTGCCTTGTCCTTCTATTCTCGCAAGACAGAGTTGAAACAAAACTCATGAAGAACGAGTAGAAGTGCATGAACAGAGGGCAAAATGTGGATGATCGTGCTAGTTAGTACATACATCCAGTGCAACAGCTAGCCATCCGATCCCTAACAAAGACAGCATAGAAGCCTGGGTATAGGGACATCGCAACATCTAGATGCTGCTGCGCCATTGATTCATCAACTCTACCATGTTTCATTCTCAATTCTGCAGCTGTGAATTGTGATGGAGCTGAAAAATATAAATATATCGTGAGATATCGGAGTAAAACAATCTAACGCTGAGGATTTGCATTATGGCTGGTAGCCCTGCAGCAAGGGCGACAGCATAGCACAGAATCACGGTGGAGAGCACCAATCGATAACTGTAGGCCGAACAATTCTACAGCAAAAGTGATTGGACGCTGTTAGAAGTCGTATGGCAACTTGGCCAATGATGCGAGAAGTGGATTGAAAAAATAGGATACCATAGATTGAATTATTTGGGAGAGTAAAACTCAACCCGTCACCCTGATGATTCATATAAGTAGACCGGCGGAATCCTATCTGGTTCATAGAAGCAAAGGTGGCAGACTGGTGTGTTCTAGGAGACCTACCACAATATGTTGAATAATGTCATCCAGCAGAATCAATTAGCTGATGCAGTATAGACGAGTTAGACTGCATCTGCTGGTTGAGCCTCACTGCCTCAGGTTGGGAAATTTTTCACTTCCTCTTCCCACTTTGGAAAATTGGCACTCATGTCGCAGAATTGAATTCAAATTTTGGAGAACTTTGTGCAAGCCTCTCAATACCAAAAAAAAATAAAAGAATAAAGATAATTGAATTCTCTCATGCAACTACTTTTTATTTTGCCATGAGACATGCAGAAAAGCTTCCAAGGATATGTGCAATGGTGCTATGTTTTTCTCACCAACAGCTTCAAATTAAATTGGAACTGGTAACTGCTGTACCAGATACTGTATTCCTGAAGATGGAAACTATGTGTTGATGGTGGGAAAGCAAAGTTGGGAGGTTCCATTTCTGAGGGCTCCAGCTCCCGGATAAAGTACACATATGTAGCTTTTTGTTACGACAATTGGCGTGGCTTCTCCTCGTCTTCTAAATGGAAACAAAAATTAAATGTTAGTTGGTCAATTTTGTTCTTCTCTCAAGCGGCTGAGTTTCGATGCTTTTTTTTTGAACAAATCCGGTTATTGGCCCATGAATACTTGACACATTTTGCTCATTGGTTATGTGCCTAACTTTTGAACATGATTGCACATCAACTTAATCGATCTAGGACTCTAGTCCTAGGGATGTAAAAAAATAATCGGTGTATGTATATCTAATTAACAAAATAGCATGAATCGGCCTCTATGCAAAAGGTTATTGGTTCATGCAAAACAGAATACATGTGGATAGGGCAGAAACACATGAACAAAGGGCTAAACCCATTATCAGTTCATAGAGGCACTCAAGGCAACAGCCATTCCCCAATAAAAAATGTTGTAATGTTGTTTTGCTGCTTCCGAGTACTAATCAGTTTATTGCTACTTGCTCAATTGCTGCTATAATGGAACTAAGACGTTGGAGTTCAACAAGCAGGACCAGCAGGGCAGTCGGCAGGGCAGCCCAGCGCCCAGGCCGCTGCTGCGGCCGGAAAGCCCCACCCCATTTATGTGCCAAAAGTTTCCATGGGAGAAAGTGCCGGCACTGACCAAAAGTGCGTTGCTAGTGTACATGACTCGAATTCTATTGTCAAACTACTCTCTTCTTTCCAAGATGTGGAGAACAGCTGCCAATAAGATGTGTGCAATTACACTGTTTTTTTATGTCCAGGGCCATCAAGTTAGTTTACAAACTAAGACACAAAAGAAATCCAGGACTATGTCATGGTCCATCCACAGGGTACAAGTATATGGCAGAAAAATAATATTATTTTGTGACCCACAACTAAAATACGAATAGAAGGTAGTCAAAAGTCAAGTAAATGGTATATCTACACAATTTTCTTCATAGGACAAAAATGAGCTAACTGCATTACACTAAAGCACTACTATTTTTCCCCGGTGGCAATAGTTAAGGAAATCAGACATACGAAATTCTTGCTTATCTCATTGTCTATCTATCCGTGGGTGTTAGTACATGGCACAGAATTATTATTTTTTCATGACCCATAACTCAAGAAGGAACAACAAAATGCTAGCCAAAAGGCGTGGGAAAAGTGTTATCACAATACACTGCATAGTTTGATAAATATACCCCCTCCATTCTAAATTATAGTTACCTTTAGCTTTGTTCCGAGTCAAACTAATCTAATTCTGACTGAGTTTTTTAATAAATATATAACATCTATAGTTTAAAAATAAATGCATTATCGAAACATATTTCATAGTAGATTTAGTAAAACTAGTTGGATGTTGTACATGTTGATGATTTTTCTATAAATTTTATTGAAGTTAAAGAAGCTTGACTTAATTAGAAAAAAACCAAAATGAACTATAATTTGGAATAAAGAGAGTAGCCTGATAGATACTTAGGATCTACTAATCGTGTATTAGTTCGGTAATTAACTAAACAGGATAGCATTAGGGCTGATCGAGGGATAAACAGAGAGAGAGAGATGGGGAAGATGCCGTACCACCGGTCGAAGACCCAGTTTCTCCACTGCTCGCCATGGTGTCGAGGAAACCGAGCCGGAGTCGAGGGCGGCAGCGTTCGGTGTAGTCGTGCGGCGGCGTAGTCGTGACGCAGAGGCGGCGAGGCTCGGTGCGGAGGCTGCGGCGGCGCTTCCCGTCGCTTCAGCACCTCCCCTTGGATCGGGTCGCTAGGGTTTTTTGGTGGGGATTAGGCACGGCGGCGAACTTCGTGTCCCGTGCCCCGGCCCCCACCTCTCTATTTATTTTGGCGCTGCGCGACGGGGGCCCACCCGCCATTGGGTTGGCGGTGCGCCCCCGATCGGGGCGCGTAACCAACTCCGGATCGGTCGTTGGACCGATCTGGGGTTTGAGATCAAACTAACATTCTCCCCTTTGATCTCAACATACTTACTCACTTCTTACGTCCGATTTCATTCAGATCAGTGCATCGAGCATGCCTCGTCTCAACAGTTATTACCGCTGGATTAACAGCCACAACACACTTTTCTGTTTGAAATAGAACTGTACTTTTGGGCCCTTACTGTCCAGGAATCATAGGCTTTCCCGTAAACCCATGCCGGCTAAGTGTTCTCTGAACACATTGGGCGGTAAGCCTTTTGTGAGCGGATCCGCTAACATTTTCTTTGTGCTCAAATACTCAAGACTGATTGTATGATCCTGGATTTGCTCTTTAACAACATAAAACTTTATATCGATGTGTTTGGCAGCTCCACTCGACTTGTTGTTGTGAGCGTAAAATACTGCAGGCTCATTGTCGCAGTACATCTTTAGTGGTTTTTCTATGCTGTCAACCACTCTTAATCCGGGTATAAATTTCTTTAGCCATTTAACCTGCCCCGATGCCTCATAACAAGCTATAAATTCTGCATACATCGTAGATGATGCAGTTACTGTCTGTTTGGAGCTTTTCCACGATATAGCTCCACTTGCGAGAGTAAACACATAACCTGACGTGGATTTTCTATCATCCTTATCTCCCGCAAAGTCTGAGTCTGAATAACCCTCTATCACTAGAGATTCAGATCTCCTGTATGTTAGCATGAGGTCTTTCGTTCTTTGCACATAACGCAAGGCTTTCTTAACCATTTTCCAGTGTTCTATCCCTGAATTGCTTTGGAATCTGCCAAGTATCCCGGTGACAAAAGCTAAGTCAGGGCGCGTACACACTTGAGCATACTGTAGGCTTCCGACAGCTGAAGCATATGGTACCGCTTTCATCTGATCAATTTCGTACTGATTTCTGGGACACTGAAATTTCCCATAACTATCGCCCTTGACTATAGGAGCAGGTGTTGGCTTACTCGCATGCATACCGTACTTCTTTAGTACCTTTTCTAGGTATGCTTTCTGCGATAATCCTAAAACCCCCTTATTTCTGTCTCGGTGAATCTCAATTCCTAAAACGAATGAGGCTTCACCTAAATCTTTCATATCGAACTTTGAGGATAAGAATTTCTTTGTCTCTAAAAGCAGATCAATATCGCTGCTAGCAAGCAGAATATCATCCACATATAGAATAAGGAAAACGAATTTTCCATTCTTGAATTTTACATAAACGCAGTTGTCCTCCTCGTTTTCTTTGAAACCAAACTTTCTTACGGTTTCATCGAATTTCAAATACCACTGTCTGGAGGCTTGCTTTAATCCATAAATGGATTTCTTTAGACGACATCCCATCTTTTCTTTTCCTTCCACGACAAAACCTTTCGGCTGTGCCATGTAAACGTTCTCATAAAGATCCCCATTGAGGAACGCCGTCTTTACATCCATCTGATGTAATTCTAAATTATAATGTGCCACTAACGCCATTATAATCCTGAAGGAATCCTTGCATGAAACAGGAGAAAATGTTTCATTATAATCTATCCCTTCTCTTTGCGTGAAACCTTTCGCCACAAGTCGCGCTTTATGTCTTTCTATATTCCCTTTGGAGTCACATTTTGTCTTGTAGACCCATTTGCAGCCTACTGTTTTGGCTCCTTTAGGAATTTCTTCTAAATCCCAAACATCGTTGGTACTCATCGATTTCATTTCGTCTTTCATGGCTTCCAACCACTCAGACGAATGAGCGCTTCTCATGGCTTCTTCAAACGAAGTGGGGTCACCCTCCATCTGAATTTCCTCGCTATTATAGATTTGATAATCACTCGAAATAGCGGGCTTTCTTATTCTTTGAGATCTTCTCGGTGCCTCAGCTATCGGCACTTCTTCCACTTGGGGCTGCTGTTGCTCCCCCTGATGTGCGGCTATCGGTTCTGTCAGATCCTGAAGGACAGGTTCCTGGTTCTCACTCGTTGCCGCAGCTGGAGAACTAACAGCAGGTGCTGGCACCGTAGGTGACGCAGCAACTGGTGAAAAACTAGCAGCAGGTGCTGACGCCGTAGGTGAAGCAGCAACAGGCAACACGAAAAATGGATCTTGGATCATCGGAGTAGGTACGAAAACCCGCTTCTCCTCAAGATCAATCTTCCGAGCTACCGTGCTCCCCCTCATCATCTGATCCTCCAAAAAGACAGCGTGTCTCGTTTCTACGAACTTTGTATATCCGTTAGGACAGTAGAAACGATAACCCTTCGACTTTTCCGGATAGCCAATAAAATGGCAACTTACTGTCTTAGGGTCCAACTTTCCGATATTTGGATTAAATACTTTCGCCTCAGCTGGACAGCCCCACACATGTAAATAGTTAAGTGTAGATTTTCTCCTTGTCCATAACTCGTACGGTGTTTTAGGCACCGACTTACTCGGTACGCGATTAAGAATATGGATAGCGGTTTTTAACGCCTCCATCCACAAATTAATCGGTAACGTGGAGTAGCTTAGCATACTTCTCACCATGTCCATTAGGGTACGGTTACGTCTTTCAGCGACTCCATTTTGCTGAGGCTCGCCCGGTGTAGAGTACGGGGCTACTATTCCATTTTCCTGTAGAAACCTTGCAAAAGGTCCAGGAACTTGGCCATACGGGGTGTGACGACTGTAGTACTCACCTCCACGATCAGATCTTACTATTTTTATTTTAAGATTTTGCAAATTCTCTACTTCAGCCTTAAAAATCTTAAATTTATCTAATGCTTCTGATCTTTCTTTGATTGGATAAATATATCCATAACGCGAATAGTCATCCGTAAACGTTATAAACGAATCGTAACCGTCCACGGACTTTATGGGAAATGGACCACAGATATTTGTGTGCACTATCTCCAAAACCCCTGAACTGCGTTTAGCTCCTTTCTTTATTTTCTTGACGTACTTTCCTTTAACGCAATCGATGCAATATTCTTCATTTGAAAAATCTAACGGATGGAGAATATTTTTTTTAATTAATCTCTCAATTCTCCCCCTCGAAATATGGCCTAAACGACAGTGCCATAATTTCGCTGAATTGTCGTTGTCGCATCGTTTGCGCTTATGACTTGCGTCGTTATACGTGCGTTCAATACTCGTGGTATTGCTAACAGAATTTACAGTCTCATGCATAGGCAGCATATAAAGTTTGTCTTGTCGGATGGCAAGACCAACACACTGACTTTCAAATAAAATCTCACATTGTTCTTTGCCAAAATGGCACTTATAACCATCATCTGCCAAGTATGATACTGAAATTAAATTTCTAGATAAAGAGGGTACATAAAGAACATTATGTAACTGGAGTTTAAAGCCATTCTCTAACTCTAACGTGAGTTGACAAACTGCTTCAACGTCGGCTCTAACTCCATTGGCGACTTTCAGCCATCTATCCCCTCTTTGTAGCATCGTCTTTGTACTTATACCCTGCAAAGAATTAGCAACATGAACAGTTGCACCTGAGTCAATCCACCAAGTAGATTTAGAATAACTTACGTACAGGGTCTCATCGATAAATGTGATAACATCCTCACCTTTCTTAATTAAATGCCGTAGAAAATCTGGGCAATCTTTCTTGTAGTGTCCCGTCTTGTGACACCACATGCATTGATCTTTTTCAATATGTGGTTGATCTTTCTTTCCACCCTTGCCTAGGTGAGTCGAAGAAGAAGAAGAAGTGGAACCTCGTTTGAACTAAGGTTTCCCTTGTGGCCTCGTGTTTTTATCGGAAGAGTTGTTTCTTTTATTGTGCCTAACATAGTTGAGCGTGTCACCATGCGAGGCTTTGAGTCTTTCCTCTTCTTGCACACACATCGCAATGAGCTTCTCTAAGTCCCATGTGTCTGGGCTGATGTTGTAGTTAACAACAAAGGTCTCAAACTCTTTCGGCAGAGAAGCCAGAACCAAATGGACAACAAAAGCATGAGGAAGCTCCATGTCCATAGGTTTTAGCTTAGATGCCATATTGCTCATTTTCAGTATGTGCTCTCTCACACCACCGCCAGTGTACTTATCATTAACTAACCTCTGAATTAGAGTTTGAGCGTAAGCTTTTGAAGAGCCAACAAATTGACTCTCCACTTTCTTTAAGTACTCAACTGCGGTGGGGTAATCTGGGATTGCTCCCCTGATACTGTCTATGATGGAACTCTTGATAACCATCAAACACTTTCTGTTGGAAGAGTTCCATTTTGCTCTCTCAAGATCAAACTTCATTTGAACATTTGCATGTTCTCTTTGGCGAGCTTGCCAATCGACAAAACTCTCATCCGCTTCCCTCACCAATTCCCCAGGGCTGACGGGGCACGGTGAGGTGATAGCTAGGTCAATATCTGAGAGTGCGAGAGCCACTTCTAGCTTCTGAGCCCATATCCCGTAGTTGGAACCATCCAACGGCGGTATAGCATTAATGAATGTCATGGCATTAGATCCACCGGTCGAAGACCCAGTTTCTCCACTGCTCGCCATGGTGTCGAGGAAACCGAGCCGGAGTCGAGGGCGGCAGCGTTCGGTGTAGTCGTGCGGCGGCGTAGTCGTGACGCAGAGGCGGCGAGGCTCGGTGCGGAGGCTGCGGCGGCGCTTCCCGTCGCTTCAGCACCTCCCCTTGGATCGGGTCGCTAGGGTTTTTTGGTGGGGATTAGGCACGGCGGCGAACTTCGTGTCCCGTGCCCCAGCCCCCACCTCTCTATTTATTTTGGCGCTGCGCGACGGGGGCCCACCCGCCATTGGGTTGGTGGTGCGCCCCCGATCGGGGCGCGTAACCGACTCCGGATCGGTCGTTGGACCGATCTGGGGTTTGAGATCAAACTAACATAGCCTTCATAAGACAAGATTGACTGTATTTCACTGAGACACTAAACCAACAAGGCCACTACAAATTATCTTTACTGTTCATGAATCCTTGGATAATGTGGAAATGCATGCGTGAAGGCATGCGTGTTGTTTGTGGCCCTTCCATTTCTTGCAAAACAGAGTTGGAAACAAAACTCATGTATAACAGATAGAAGTACGTGAATAGTAATAGAGGGCAATGTTGATGATTTTGCTGGTTGAGATCAGTTTGGGTCTAGGCCTCCTCTATTTTGTGAAGGGATGCTACCCTTTCCGAAGGACTGGAGGAATGATAAACTTTATTCCTTTGATCCAAACGGTGGATGATGTCATCAAAACCCAGCAATCTCATTCCTGCAAAATACCTTTAGATATCCTTCCTTCCAAATAGGGCCTTACTGTGTCATATTGTTCATGACTCAGTTCTGCAACAGCGATGTTGCCGATCGCGGTGAGTCATTGGAGTAAACAAGTTAACGTTGAGGCTTGGCCCTGCTGCAGGGCAGACAGAGAGAAAGTCCAGGATGCAATGACAACACAGAAAACCCAACCTATATGCCTGAGTGGAGTGTCTGTTGGGACAACAATTCTAGAACACTGGCGTTTGGGTGCTGTAGAAGTTGTATGAAGTGTGAAGAGGATGGGAAAATATGAAGCTGATCTTCCTCCTCTGTTAGCACGGTGTTGTACAAAAGACCCAAATCTTCTTCTTGATTAGCCTAATATTATTTTGGAAAAACAAATTCCTGGAGAATTTATAAGTTTTCCATTCCTCTATTTTGCTAGTCATTCTTTGTTATTCATGTGTTTGTTCACATTTGTATATTTCCCCATTTCGCAATCTTTACTATCAGAAAAAGAGATCAAGCACAACAGAATGGGTGTGGCTTTCAATTAATTCAATCTGTCACAATAGAATGGTCAGCTAGCGGTGAAGAAAATGGATAGCTCCCAAATTGTTTCACAGGCAACAAGCAATGGGTGTCATCTAATCATTCACAGGCACCAAGCAATGGGTGTAATCTAATCATTCAGTATCTGCAGTAATTTGTACTTGGCTCTTCTCTTATGGTTTGCCAGTTAGAGAAGGAACCATGTCATACACGATGCTGAGGACTTCTCATGAATGCAGCCTCGAGCAACTGGTTGAAATCAGAAGTCAAGAGCATATCGATCCCCCAATCAGGACAAAGATTTTACATGTTCGCAAAAAGATTAATGCCTCAATCAGAATAAGTGTTTTCGGATAGGTCCCCAAATACCACTTTACCTGTTTTCTATTCTAATATATTTAAAAAGTATAATAAAAGTATACTATTATAAAACTACTTCTCAAGACAAATCTACCTTGTAACTTTACCAATATCAAATCATCAAAACATATAAAAGGTAACTTAAAAGATGAATTGTTAATTGTAGGCAAGGCAAAATAACACACTATTCTTTTACTGAACGGAGCAGATGATTCAATGGCTAAGCTGTCTAGCACATTGCTAACTTTCTCAAATATGTTTACACGTGTAAATATGAAACTCTGTTTCATAAATTAATATACATCTTATGTTTGAAAATGCTTACTCTATAAATAACCCATTTGCGATTTCCTCGTACAATTTTTTGGAATACTAGTGCTTACTTCGTTGAATTTAAATAAAAGTTTCAAAACTTTGTATAGTACCCTATGAAAGCATCTAGGCCTCTAAATTGTGTTTTGGTAATTAATGACAACTATAGGTGGACTAACTGCTTCATTGAGGTTAATGAGAGTAGGATGGTTCATAAATGAATAGTTGAAAAGAAGAAAATGGCGCAACGATCTAAGAAGAGACTCAAAATGGACAGCTCAAGGCAAAGGTATAACATAGGGATTTTATTTTTGCCGGTCCAAAGAAGAGTAGAGAAGAACTCGACCCGGTTTTAGGCTAAATAGCCATACTATTAAGAGGGGTCGATGTTCGTTTGCTCGGAAATTTGCTAAGTGCCTTATGATCGAGTCTTTGCATTGCATACCTTGAAAAACATGGCACATGAGAGAAAAGAGGCACACATAACGAGATCTCCTGCACTTCATGCCTAAACCGGACAGTCCAGCTCGTTAGTCCGGACAGTCCGGCACTACCGGACAGTCCGGTTGCTTACAGCAGACAGTCCGGTTTGTCTCCAGCATCTGAGACAGAAAGTTTTGTCCAACCGGACTGTCTGGTCCTGTATGGCGGACTGTCCGGTTAGGCTGTAACGGCTAGTTCTGACCATGACATTTTTGCAACAGTTGACCGTTGGAGAAGCTGGCGGACTGTCCGCCTGTAGCTGGCGGATTGTCCGCAAATATCACAGAAAACCCACCAACTCCTCCTAACGGCTAGTTTGTGTTGGTAGGCTATATATACTCACCCCTTGATTGCATGAGAGCTCTCTTGGCACTTGAGAAAGTCACTAGAATATCCTTGAGCTCTCATTCACTCATCTCTCACTCACCATTGCTTAGTGATTGCATTCTTGTGAGTTAGAGAGTGTTTAGTGCATTGCATCAAAGAGGTTGATCATTGAGGCACTAGTGGGATTCCAAGCAAGCGTCGTTGGCTTGTTACTCTTGAAGGTTGCTGCCTCCTAGATGGCTTGGAGATCATGTGGGCCACCGAGCACTTAAAAGGAGATTGTGAAGGTGCCGTGGCCAAGTTTGTGAGAGGTTGAGCTCGCCTCGCCGAAGCGGTGAAGAGCATCCTAGTGGAACCGAGGTTTAGAGAGGTTCTTTGATCGATTGGCTCAAAGACTAAGTGAAGACTTGGTAGAGGAGCAATTGAGTTCATTGAATCCACCTCAACATGCATTAGGGGTGACCGGCAAGTCATCAACACCACGGGATAAATTCTTGTGTCTTGAGTATTGGTTCTTACCTTGCAATTCTTTACCGCATCTACTCTTATGCAAGTTTACATTCCTAGATTCTAGCTTTGCTTGATCATCCTAGGTTGCAAACCCGACTTAGCTCAACTTAGGCTAGAAATTTAATTCTCTTGTTATACTAATTAAATTTCTCCTAAGTGCTTTGTTTTTAGTTAAAACCGTCTATTCACCCCCCTCTAGCCGGTGTCCTTGATCCTACAAGTGGTATCAGAGCTGTGGACTCCAATTTATAAGGATTTAACCATCCCAGAGTAGAACTAATGGCTCTTGAGGGAAATAATCATGTGGGGAAACCTCCATTCTTTAATGGGAACAATTATGATTATTGGAAGACTAGGATGACGGCTCATCTTAAAGCAATGGGAAGAAAAATATGGAAAATTGTGATTGAAGGTTATGTGATCTTAGATGAGGAGATTATGACCGAGCAAGATGAGGAGAATGAGCTATTAAATGATCAAGCCGTAAATGTGTTGTATAGTGCTCTTAATATTGGAGAATTTAACCGAGTCAAAGGACTTGAAAGTGCTCATGGGATATAGGAGAAACTCGAGGAAATTCATGAAGGTTCAAACACTGTCAAAGAGGCAAAATTGTACATCTTCAAGAGCAAGTTTAGTGAGTTTGCTATGAATAAGGATGAAGATATGCCTGCAATGTTCAATCGGTTAAATGATATTGTGAATGAGCTCAAGTGCCTTGGGTTCATTGTACCGGATGAAGAATTCTCTCAAAAATTCCTAAGATCATTGCTTGTGAGATCCGGATTGAAGACCATGACACCCACACAAATACTTGGGGAAGTGATCACTCTTGACTTATTCAAGAAGTCCCAAGTTGAAGCTCAAGCCAATGAACCGGATAAGAAAAGCATTGCACTAAAGGCCAAAGCTTCAAAAGAAGAAAGTGATGATGAAGATGATGAAGAATCAGATGAAGAGATGGCACTCTTTGTAAGGAGGTTTAGAAGAATGATGTCAAAGAGAAAATTCAACAAGAAGGGCCAATCTTCAAAGAAAAACCCCTTTGAAGATAGAAAGTGCTATGAGTGTGGCGAACCCGGGCATATTGCAATTAATTGCCCAAGAAAGAAGAACAAAAAATATGGCAAGAAAAAGATTGAGGACAAGAATAAGAAATACTTCAAGAAAGAGAAGAATAGACAAGCCTACTTTGTGAAGTGGGATTCCGATGAGAGCTCCGATGATGAAGATGACAAGCCATCAAGTGCTCTTGCCGGGATTGCTATCAAAGAAGCTCCATCTCTCTTCTCCAAACATCATTGACTCATGGCCAAGGGTGAATCTAAGTGTGACGCCCTGAAAATTTTCCAAATTAAATCACGCGCTAGAGTGTTTCAATTAAAAACCACTCGACGTTGAAACCCCAGCCCTAAACCCTTTCGACCGACACTAAACTTTACCGTCGTCCCATCCCGCGCCTCTCGGAGGCCTGCCGCCCGCGCGCGATCATCCGCCGCGATTAGCGCCGGCGCGATTCCTTTCTCGCGCAGCGCGCGAATCCCGCGCGCGTGGCCGACCGGCCACGGTCGCCGCCGCGACCGGCGCCGACACGCGCTCTCTCTTTCTTTCTCTCTCTCTCTTTTTCTTTCTCTCCCATTTCTTTTCTTCTTTCCTCTTTTTCCTTTCTTCCTTTTTCCTTCTCCTTCCTTCTTTATTTCCCTCCTCCCTTCTCCTCTCCCCTGCTCCCGAGCGCCGCCCCCTCCTGCTTGGCCCCGAGCCACGGCCCCTCCTTCCCTCACGCGCGAGCGCGCACCTGAGCACCCCCCCCCCGCACTAGCCCCTGCCGTGACACGCACCAGCCTCGCCGCACCGTGCGCGAGCTCCTGCCCGGCCGCGCCGCGACGCACGCACGCGCAACGCGTGGCTGTGCGCCGCGCCGTGCCCGCACCGCGCCCTCTGGCCCGCGCCGTGTCGCGCCACCCGCGCACGCGCGCGCGCGTGCGCCGCGTGCCGCGCCGCCCGCCGTGCCGCACGTCGCCTGCGCGCGCCCTGTCCCCGCGCGTGCCGCACCACCCGTCGTTGGCCGCGCCGCCCGCCGCTGTCCCCTGCCGCACCCCGCGCGCGCGCCCGCCCTGTGCTTGCACAGCTCCTTCCCCACGTGCTTGACGACGCCTCGACGAACCCGCCGCCCGCACGCCGCTTCGCGACGGCCGCAAGCGGCCGCACGCCATTAATGGCGTCCGCCGAACCCCCACACGCCGCCGGCCTCCCCACCGCCTTCCTCGGCCTATAAATCGGCCGCCCGCGCAGCTCACCTTCCCCCACAACTCCCACCGCCGCCTCTAGCTCTTTCCCCGAGCCCCTAGCGCCGCCACGACGAGCTCCCGCGCCCGCCACCGCCGGCCTCCGTCGCCCCGCCTGCACACGCCATCCCGGCCTGAGGTGAGGCCGGGGACCGGTTCCCCTCGCCCTCCCCTCCCTTTTTCCCCTGCTCCGGGCCGCTCGTGGGCCCTGGCCGGCCGGCGCCACCCGCCGCCGTCGCCCCTGCCCCCTCCTCCGTTTCAGTCACAGGGGAGGAGAGGAGGAAGAAGGGGCTTTTGCCCAAAACCCCCCCCCCCTTTCTCACTTTATTGCTTATAGAACTTTTCCATTTTATTTACTCCCTCTTTGCTAAAAACGACCCTGCTCTTCTCATTAATTCAAAACCAAACCCTCCGTAACATAGACCTAAGACATACTCGACACTCTTTAGCATGCCCCGAGTATTTCTAGGATTTACAAAAAGGTCCTTACTCTTCCCAGAGAATTACGAATAAGCTCTGGAACCCTGTTTAATCACCCGAAACCCCTTTACCTCATCATTTTATGCGCCAAACGACCTCCGATTGACCCGAAACTTTACCACGCCCTTTCTAGTATAGTTCCAACCATGCCATTACGAAACCACCCAAAAATATTAACCCTATCTCCGTAACTAAATTATTTCTGATTCAAGCTCGACGATAAAAACTTTTAGTTCTTTCGCTTGATTGTATGCCTGTTTGTTTGCGTCGTAGGACACGGAGTGAACGAGGAAGTCCCCGAGTGTGATCAAGCGAACGAGGACCAGTTCTGCGACCCCGAACCCGAGGGACAGTGCTTCGATCAGGACCTCCCGCAAGAGTTTGACGATGGCAAGTTCAATCCCGCCTTTTGATGCATGCTTCTGTCCTAGTTTTTATAAACACAACCCAGTGGCCTGTTTTATAAAATTGCATGATTTTGCTTGCTGAAAACATGGTAGGATAGCCACCCTTGTTTGTGATAACCCTACCTTGACCACCTAGTTTTATAAAGAAATGTGTGCGTGTGGGAAGGGATAAAATGTGGTTTTGAAAGATGAGTCGGACGGGATGGATGGCATTTCTGTGTGAATTGCCGTTGGTGTGCTCGTACCTGTGTGGTTGAGCGTGAAAGGGAGATATCCATCTTGTCACCCCTAAGGACCGAGTTGATGTGTCGTCTCACCTAGCTTCCTGTCGTGCAAACCACTTGACCGTTGTATGGGCAACGGCTTAGCCTAACCCCACTAGTTAGTCTGATAGCCATCAGGAGAGCTGGGAGCAACGGGTGATCAAGGAGACGGGATAAGCTCTGTGTGACTTATGCCCCGGTTAAACCTCGGTTATAGGTCGAATGACCCCTTGATAGATCCCGTGGTGGCTAGCCAGGTCTAGCTAAGGTGGGTAAGGGCTTCGATGGGATCTGCACCGGCACTAAGGTGTTCGTGCTGTGGTACCCCACCTGTGGGTAAAGTTGCACACCTCTGCAGAGTTAAAATCTATTCGAATAGCCGTGCCCACGGTACTGGGCAAGTTACGGTGTGGTCACATAACTAGTGTTACTCTCTGGGAATGGTTGGACTGGTGTGGGTTGTTTGGGAAATGTCCGGCCGCTGTGCCGTGTGCTTTGACGGACGGGGAGTCCAGTAGCAGTTTTAAACTGGATCCTGTGTGGATCAACACCATGTACTCCTTGATGCTTAACGACTTGTTTTGAAAATGTTTTAAACGAACCTTTGCATAAAGTCGAGTTTTCCGCAAATGAACCATAACCCTATCCTTGGATTATCCTGTGCATTAAATTCTGTTATACCCCCCCTCCGTGGGTGTGATTGGACTTGCTGAGTATGTTTGTACTCACCCCATTCTTACTTTTACAGTGGAAGACCCTGACTACGTCCCCGAAGACAACGAGTAAGGTTCCGTCCTGCACCCAGTCGTGCCTGTGGATAAGGCCACCGTTGGAGTTCCGCATGGCGCAAGACTCTGATGATTCCCTTTTCGTAGTGTGACAGTTCGTGTACTTGCAATACTAGATATATTTTGTTAGTGTGAAATATGTGTTTGTTAGTGTAAAGCTCATGTGAGTTATGTGAAACTTTCGAAAACTTAAAAGTGCAAGTAAAAAAAAAGGGTATTTTTGTAATTACAGAAAAATCTAGGATTGTTTTCGTAAAATGTATTTGGATTGGGGTAATTTCGAAATAAGTGAAACGTGGTTTTGGTAAACATGTTTTTCTTATATTATTCCTTGTAAAAATGTATGTTTATTTGAAAGTTGTATTTGAAATGTGTGTGTTGAAGTGTGTAAAAATAAGGGTATTTATGTAATTTTATAAAGGTACAAGTCCTTTTACGCAAATATTTGATTTACAAAAATAATTTTCAAAAGTTACTAGGGGCCAAATTATAAGAATGCAAGTAATCATGACAGCTTTGAAAGCTTGCATTTAGGCCCAAGTTGTGTGTAAAATATGTAACAAGGACAAATCTTTAGAAAACTTAAAGTTAGTCCAAAATTTCAAAATAAAGTTGCATACTTTTAGTTTTTGAACTTAAACCCTAAAACAAAGTTTTAGAGCTTGAAAAGTTTTACAACTTTCATTTTGAACACTTTTCCTTTTGAGCCCTAGCTTAAAAGTTATCGCTGGTTTACAGATAGGTCCCTGGAATTTTGGAAAATTACATTTTGGTCCAGTCGTCCCCAACCTTCCTTCTTCTTCCTCTGGCCGCCTCCCCTGTTCCTCTGTTCCACGCCCACCGCCGCTGTTCTTCTTTAATCCCGGCCGTCAGTGCGTCTCCCCTGCCCCCTCTCCACCCCCCAGGCGCCGCCTTATCTCTTCCCCGACCTTATCCCTTACTTCCCCCGCCCATTCCCGTGCCGCCACGCGCCTACCGCCGCCTGCCCGTGCCGTCGTGGCCCTCGGCCTTGTGCCCTTCCCGTACCTTCTCCTCACTATAAGTAGCTGCCCTAAGCCCTCTTGAAGCTAATCCCCACCCCCTTTGCGCCGTTCCCCTCGCCGGAGCTCTGCTCCCAGAGCCATCCCGCCGCCGCCCTTCGGCTCCACGTCGGCGACCACTTTCCCGACCTCCCCGAGCCCAATCGAGGCCTCAAACGGGTGTGTCTCGGTGCCCTCTTACTCCCCATCCCCTTCCCCTTGCCATATAAGCTCTCCCTTCGCCGGATTTGGGCCTGGACCGAGCTTGCCCCGGCCGGCCATGGCAGAAGGACCTTGCTGCAAAGTTTCAACTCTTTCTGAGGACCTAAATGAAAGATTTTAATCCTTTTCTCCCTTCCTTTGTGCCGAACTTTGAAAATCCCTAGAAAATCGTAGAAAATTCAAAAAAAGATAAAACCAGTTGGACTTGAATCCTTATTTCAAATTCTATCACTTTTGTTTTATGACCATGTTATGAAAATAGATGGTTTGTGCTGTGTTTAGAATAGAAGTAAATGGATGTTTATTATTTCATGTGAGTGGTATTTTTGGCTTGTAAATTCAATAGAAAATTGTAGAAAATTCCAAAAATTGCAAAACCAGTTTTGTTTGAAATTAGATTTCGAACTCTACAACTTCTATTAAGTGGGTTTGATATGAAACCAAATACTTTTGAATCTATGTTAAATCTAAGACATGGGAGTGTAATATCCTATCCATAGTTTCAATTTTGTTCCTACATGTTAACTTTGTGATCATGATTTTTAATATACAATCTCCATAGATTAAATATGTAGTAATGTGGACTTTTTAAACCTAATCTTGTTTTATAATTTAATTCTTATAAGATTGATCAATTCCATTTGTTTTATATAAAAATTAGCAAAAGTCTTTTCAGTAAAGCTTATTTAATTAAATCTTTTGATCAAAATCTTTAAATATGTAATTGATCTGTATTTAAATTTTCAAAACTTTATAACCCTAATTATCTAGAGTTCACATTCAATTTGAATTTAATTTAAACTTGAATACTTGATTTCTGCTTTCAATTAAATTAATGCTATAGTCATGAGTTGAATGTTTATGATTCAAAGCTTAGGTTCCCTTTTTGTACCATGAGTTCTTGAGTGTTAACCTTTTGGATTGCAGCTAATCTTTGAAATATAGCTTGTGTCCTTCTTGTTTAGCCTTGTGTAAAAATTTTCAAGTCTTTTCCTGCTCTTTAGCTATGGAATTTAAGTGCCTTTGTGTTGTAGTTGATGAAATGTTTGTATGTAGATTTTAATCTTGCTAGGACCTTTTCTGTAAAATCAGCACACCCCGGCCTTTATCGATCACATACCTTTAGGATACACTTATCGACTACATACCTATCGGCTAAAAGCAACTGATAAATACGCCGGCACAGCACAGCCGATGTCAAGTCGGCCAATCGGCTGAACGTAGCCGGTTCAGCACCTGAAAATCGGCTGACAGCCGATTCACACCAAATCGGCCAGATCCGATCGACCCTGTAGACAGCCTTCTGAAATAGCCGATACGCACACAATCGGCAGCCGATGCTGATGCACTGTAGATTATGGCTAGCCGATGGCCACACCTATCGGCTAGGTACTCTGTCGGATTAAAATATAAATCGGCTATGTGTGAACCTTTGTTAAACAGCCGATTTATCTGAGTTTTCACACTAGATCTTAGGATTCTTGCTTTCGGCTAATCCAAGCTGATTTTAGTTGTTTTCCATATAGGTCAATTGTGTCCGATCAATTCTTAGTTTTCCAATCTTTACCGGCACACTTCTACCTGCCGATTTGTCGGCTAAGAAGTCGGTCACGTACAACCCATCAGCTATACACCTATCGGCCACATTCTCGTTAGACTAGTTTCGCACTTGTGGTCTCACCAACCTAGTTTAATATTAGTGTTCTGTTACACCTAATTCTTGAAATAGGTCTAACTTAGCTAACCCTATCGGCTGTACGGCACTCAATTGTTGTGTTGACGTAATCCAGCCGATGCAACCACACCTAGTTACCTAGGATAACACTTAAGCACATCTCAGTCAAGACCCAACTGCTTTAAGAAACACCCCTTTGCCAAAGTAATCGATGTTTTCATCGATCAATTGGGAAACCGATGCACCTATCCATCGGCTACACAGGCCAAAGTATACAACTCTAGATCAGTAAGATAGCACAGTAGACACGCCTCTGTTAGACATGACCAAAGCACGTCAATCGGCTAAACCTGATGCATCCTCATCGGTTACGGCCAAGACCTATACACCAACCCATTAGATAACCAAACATGCTACCTGATGAAGTTAGTATAGATGTTTAGGGTAACCCACCCTGTTGCTTAACGTAACTAGTTAGTTTGGTTGATACCCGATAAATGACTGCCCAGTACAGGGTAGTTAGGTTGTTTGTCGAAATGTAATGTTCTTTTATTTGGACTGCACCTTTATCATGAATTGAAGTGAAAGTGTATGCATCCATTGAACTCCATCTTGCATATCATATAGACTCGACCACTCTCGCTGACGAAAATTACCAGCTAATCCCGGAACCAGAAGAAGGTTGTTCTGAAGACTCCGGGAACTTCGTCACGGAATTCTCTGAAGCCCCGAACCAAGGTTCGGAAGATATTAATTTGACTAACCCCAGCCCCACCAGCGAAGGCAAGCCCCGGACATAACCCACTATTTTATTACACTGCAATCTATATCTATTTACATATTCTATGCATTAAGTTCTTAGGAATTGCTTGAAACCCTAGATGCATTCTCCTAGGAACCAATGTATTGAATACTAGCACTTGAGTCCGGCTAGCTGCTATGCTAATAGGACCGGTAGAAGTCGGGTGATTTCCTGTCACTCGCGCGATATAGGAGTTGTAATGTTTATATTCCTGCAATCACTATAAGGATGACGGACGGGAGTTTTGTGAGGTATCATGGTCGAGGTGATACCCCGTCTGTATTGTTAAAATTCTGATAAGGTCGCAGCGTGTGGTGATCGGGGTTAAGCGTTTGAAAGTACTAACCACATGCCGCGAAATATGGTAAGCGGTAAGCCTAGTAGCCAATCGGCCCGAGTAGTGGACATACCTCCCACCACTCGTCTTGCTTCTTTTGGTTACTTATGTTCGACGTGTAGGCATACGTGTTGCTGGGCAACCAGGAGTACGGGTTTTGTAGTCGCGCTACAGACGTACGTCCTGCACTTTGGAAGTGCGTATGACCTGCAGTCGCTTGTGGTGGCTCTAATCCATGAGTCGGAATGAAAGGCAAACGGTTGCTTCGGAACAACCCTGTGGTGTTCCAAGCGTGTGTGTTAGGTTTACCTTGCAAGGTTAAATTCGATTCGAATCGTCCGCTTCTCACGATGATTGAGACTGCTTAATTCCTTTGTCACATTGAGTAACAAGAGCAATGTTATGATTATCAAAGATGATGTTTGACTAAAGATTATACCATGCTTGCTTAGTTATAGGTGCTTATCTAGAATGGATAATCACATAGAACTTGAAAGTTAAAAGTTGAAATTAAGGACCTACTCTTAGTTGCTTTTCAGCTAAAACTATACCCAGAACCCTTATAAGCCTTCATGAGTCTAGCTATGGGCTAAAGTATACCCAATTCCGGGTAAGCCTTGCTGAGTATTAGTATACTCAGCCTTGCTAGTTTTATGTTTTTCAGGTAAAGCCTTTGAAGACCCTACCCTACTCTTTCCCTGTCATGGCCCTATGCTCTTCCAGAAGATTGGTCCGAGGAATGGGATCCGTCCCCGGCCAATACTGATGATCTCGAGTGATGTCGTGCCCGGGCTTAGCATGGCATCTGTCTTGACGACGTATTGTAAATCATCGCATATGTTTTCCGCTGCCAAAAGCCAAAACTTCAACAGTTGTACTGTTTTCTCTAAGTTGGAAATTTCGTATTACTTTTGAAAACTCTTATCATGTAATTCCTTGTGATGTAAAATATGATGGTGATTGTATCTCTGGACTCACCTTCGTGTGAGGTAACCTTATTTGATCCTGTGTATCGGTGGTTTATCGGGACGTTACCCGACAGGCCAAGGGATTATACCGTTTGAAGCACGTTGGAGCCCTCGGGATTGGACTCGCGTACTTGAGCCGGTATAATTCAGGTTGGTTCTGCCACATGTAGCTAGTGTAGTAGTGTGGGTTGTAGTTGTAATCCTCGCGATAGTGGCGCTTCACTGCCCATTACCGCGTAAAGCTGTACGGTGATGTACCATCTGATGTAATAAAGTGTTATCAGCCTCCTGGGACTAATAAAGCAACACTTTTAAGTCTTCCCTGATGGGGGGACGCTTCACTAAGGTAACTAATGATGAGGCTAGTGAGGATGAAGAAGACTCACTTTCTTATGATGATCTTGTTAGGATGATTAGTGAGTCCGACGATGTCTTGCGCAAAAAGAGTGACAAAATTGCGGAATAGAAGAGAAAATACTCATCTCTTCTAAATTCGTATGAGGAGTTAAAGACTTCTCATGAAAACCTTAAGAAGTCCCATGAGGAGCTCCAAGCTTCGAATGAGCTTCTTAAGGAAAGTAATGAGAAGCTTAAGAAAGCTCATGTCACTCTAGTTGCGCTTGAGACCGTCAAGGATAAAATAGTTTCTTGTGCAAAATGTGATGAATTAAAATGTGCTTTATGTTGTCCTAGTACATCTAACTTCTCTTGTAGCACAAGTATTAGTTCTTGCACAAGTGATGCATCTCTTATCTTGGAGAATAAATCTTTGAAGAAGGAAATTGATTGTTTGTCCAAGGATCTAGCTAAATGGTTTGGTAGCCATGCCAAATTCAACCATTGTTGGACAAGTCAAAAATTCACTCTTAACCGCAATGGTATTGATTATGAGCCCAAGAAAGGGAAATCGGTTTTCATCACTAAGAAAACCATCTTTGAGAAATCTCAAGTCAAATATAATGAGAAACACAAAATGAAGACTTGCTTTATTTGCAAGAAGAAGGTGGAAGTCCATCACATGTGCAAAAACAAGAAGACCATATCCTTTGATGCATCCTATGTTCTTAGAAAGAATGGTAATGGGAACGTTTTTGCTAAATTTGTTGGTCTACCTATTAGTGAAACTAAAATAAAATCAATTTGGGTGCCCAAAACTTTGGTAACTAACATTCAAGGACCCAAGCAAGTTTGGATACCTAAACAAAAGTAATTCACCTTTGTAGGTGGATTATAAAGCTGGTGGAAGATATTGGGTGATTGATAGTGGTTGCACAAACCACATGACCGGTGACAAAAAAATGTTCTCTTTATATTGACTATGGTATTTCCGGTTTTGACAACATCACCTTTGGAGATAATAGCAAGGGAGAGGTAAAAGGTTTGGGTAACATAGCTCTCTCTAATGATTTCTCTCTTTCTAATGTGTTACTTGTTGATTCTCTTAATTTCAACTTACTTTCAATTGCTCAACTATGTGATAATGGATATAGATGTTCTTTTACTAGAAATGAATTTGAAGTTACTTCTCTAGATGGTAAAAACCAACATCTTTAAAGGTTTTAGGCATGAAAGCTTATATCTTATTGATTTTGCTTCTAAGAAAGCTAGCCTAACCACATGTTTGTTTTCTAAGTCATCTATGGGTTGGTTATGGCATAGAAGACTTGGACATGTTGGCATGAAACAATTAAATAGGCTTATCAAGCATGATCTTGTTGTTGGTTTGAAAAATGTCAAGTTTGATAAGGATAAATTGTGTAGCGCTTGTCAAGCCGGCAAACAAGTCTCAAATTCACATCCATCCAAGACTAGCATGTCAACCACAAGACCTCTTAAGTTGCTTCATATGGACTTATTTCGACCTACTACTTATAGAAGCATTGGTGAAAATAGTTATTGTCTTGTGGTAGTGGATGACTATTCTAGATATACATGGGTATTATTTCTTCATGAAAAGGCCGATGTTAGTGATATTTTCAAGAGATTTGTCACAAGGGCGGAAAATGAATTTGAGAACAAATTGAACAAAGTGAGAAGTGACAATGGAAGTGAATTTAAGAATTCAAGAATTGAAAACTTCTGTGATGAGAAGGGTATTAAACATGAATTTTCAACCACATATACACCGGAGAAAAATGGATTGGTTGAGAGGAAAAACAGGACTCTAATTGATATGGCAAGATCAATGCTCTCGGAATATGATGTATCTCATTCTTTTTGGGCTGAGGCAATCAATACCGCTTGTCATGCTTCAAATAGACTCTATTGTCATAGGTTCTTCAACAAGACTCTCTATGAGCTTCTTATTGGAAGAAAACCCAATATTTCTTATTTTCGGGTTTTCGGTTGCAAGTGTTACATATTAAGGAAAGGTATCCGATTATCTAAATTTCAAGACAAGTGTGATGAAGGATTTCTACTTGGATACTCATCTTGTAGCAAAGCTTATAGAGTAGATAACAAGACCAAGGGTATTGTTGAATAAGCTTATGATATTGAGTTTGATGAGACAAATGGTTCTCAAGATGAAAAAGATAATCTTGAAGACATTAGAGATGAAGGCTTGGCAAATGCCATGAAGACCATGTCAACTGGAGACATTAGACCAAGACAAGAAGAAGATGAAGACGTTGGTCCATCGTACTCTCTAAGGGGGATCCACCCTCTTCAACTAATAATAATGATCAAGACCAACCTTCTAATGATATCATTCAAGAGAATGTTCCTCAAGATGACACTCAACTATTGTCACCATCTCCTCCCTCTTCATCAACCCAAGAACCAAGTGCACAGCCTAGGATTCATCATAATGTTGCAAAAGATCACCCCATTGATCAAATTATGGGTGATATTAGTAAGGGTGTTCAAACTCGATCTCGCATTGCTTCCTTTTGTCAACATTATTCTTTGGTTTCTTCTATTGAACCTAACCGTATAGATGAAGCATTACAAGATCCGGATTGGGTGAATGCTATGCATGAAGAACTAAATAACTTTACCCGCAATAAGGTCTGGGACTTGGTTGAGAGGCCCAAGAATTACAATGTTATCGGTACCAAATGGGTCTTTCGTAACAAGCAAAATGACGATGGAATTGTTGTAACAAGGTAAGACTAGTGGCTCAAGGCTACACTCAAGTCGAAGGTTTGGATTTCGGTAAAACTTTTACTCCCGTAGCTAGATTAGAAGCTATTAGAATCTTACTTACTTATGCTTGTTCTCATAACATTAAACTATATCAAATGGATGTCAAAAGTGCTTTCTTAAATGGTAAAATAAATGAACTAGTTTTTGTAGAACAACCTCCCGGTTTTGAGGATTCTATGAAGCTGAACCATGTGTTTAAACTTTCTAAGGCTCTCTATGGGTTGAAACAAGCACCTCGTGCTTGGTATGAGAGGCTTAGAGATTTTCTCACTTCTAGAGGCTTCAAAATTGGGAAAGTTGATACAACCTTATTTACTAAGAAGATTGGTCATGATATCTTTATTTGTCAAATATATGTTGATGACATTATCTTTGTTTCTACTAATGAAAGTTTTTGTGAAGAATTTGGAAAGAAGATGTCTAGGGAGTTTGAAATGTCAATGATTGGTGAATTGAGCTTCTTCCTTGGTCTTCAAATCAAGCAATTGAAAGAAGGCACATTTGTTTGCCAATCTAAATATGTTAAGGATATATTGAAGAAATTTGGTATGGAAGAGGCTAAACCAATTAAAACACCTAGGCAACGAATGGTCATCTTGATCTTGATGAGGGAGGTAAACCGGTAGATCTCAAACTCTATAGATCAATAATTGGTAGTTTGCTTTACCTTACCGCATCTAGGCCCGACATTATGTTTACTATTTGCATGTATGCACAGTTTCAAGCCGCACCTAAAGAATGTCACTTGACAGCCGTAAAGCGAATTATGAGATACTTGAAGTATACTCCAAATATTGGTCTTTGGTATCCGAAGGGAGCTCAATTTGAATTGGTTGGTTATTCGGATTCCGATTATGCCGGTTGCAAGATTGATAGAAAGAGCACTTCTGGTGGATGCCAACTTCTTGGTTGTTCTCTTGTTTCATGGTCTTCTAAGAAATAAAACTCCGTAGCTCTTTCTACCGCCGAAGCGGAATATATTTCGGCGGGGAGCTGCTGCGCTCAATTATTATGGATGAAACAAACTCTTCTTGACTATGGCATTGATTTTAAGTTTATTCTTTTATTATGTGATAATGAAAGTGCTATCAAGATTGCCAACAATCCTGTACAACACTCAAGAATCAAGCATATTGATATTCGGCATCATTTTCTTAGGGATCATGTTAGTAAGGGAGATATCAAGATTGACGGAATTGGCACTAATGATCAATTGGCCGATATCTTTACCAAGCCGTTGGATGAATCACGCTTTTGCAAGCTTCGCAATGAACTCAATGTCATTGACTTTTCTAAGGTGGCTTGAGACATGATACATATTTCACATTCATGCTTTTTACCTTTATGAGTAAACTCATCTTAATGCATTTCATACATGTCCCATATTTCATGCATGAGGTCTCTAAATTCTCAAGTTCAAGCAATCTCCTTCTGGCCAAATCTTCAACAAATTGGTTATTGGATATCATGGATTCATCATGAACTTTGAATTTTGAGGTATTGGAAGATTTTGGATTAACATCAGCAAGTTGGACAAGTAATTTGGACTCTGACTACTCAAACCGGACTGTCCGCCAGTGGTAAACCGGACTGTCCGCAAGATTGGATTTTTCACACAGAAACATTCTTCAAACTGGACTGTCCGCCAGTGGTAAACCGAACTGTCCGCCTGTGGCGGACTGTCCGCGAAACTGGATCTTTTCACACAGAAATTTTCTTCAAACCGGACTATCCGCCTGTAGTTGCCGGACTGTCCGGTCAGGCCGATTTTTGCCCTGTAACCCTAGCGCCGGGCACATAATACCTCCTCACCTCTTCATTTGTTTCCATCCGCCCAAAATAACCTCTCCTCTCTCTTTTCCTCACCTCACACCACAAAATCCCCTCCTCCAAAAGTTGATTTTTGGCCGGATTCACGGACCCTCCGCTTCAATCCCCGGACACTCCGCGATCCCCTCATGTCTTCTCGGTATCCCCTCGTCATGTCCTCTCGGTATTGAATCAAATCCCCTCTATTTCTTCCGGATTTCTCTCTTTTTGCCTAGGGTTTGAGTTGGGGGATCTCTCATTCTATCAAACATTTGGATGTATGCTTTGGGGCACTTGTTAGTTATGTTGAGAGGATCATTTGCTTATGATTTGAAGATTTTCTCACGGTTAAATTTAGAGATCGGGATAAGTGATTTAAAGAACCCTATATGGTGAATCATAGGGTTATGGCTGCTCATATTTGTTATCTATGGTCTCTAATTTGTGAAAACTCATTTTGTGACTGTAGTGGAAGGGTCAAGAAAAGTGCAACAAAAATGGACAATGCTCCCAAGAGGCAATGCGTTCATGATCCTTCTTCTTCTTCCGAGTCTGAGGATGAGGAATATGTTCCTCCTAGCAATACTCCTGTGGATGATCCTATTAAAGACTATGAAGATGAGGGTGAGGATGATGTCCTGATCAATGAGAAAGCTAACACTGCCCCTAGAGTTTGGACTGCTGCAGCTTATTCATCGGAAAGACGTCCGTATCAATATGGTCTTGAGCGAAACACTAACAATCTTTATTTTCATACAAAAGTGCAAGAAGAGGCATTCTTTGGTCATCTTGTGAACAAGACAGTCTTTGCACATCAGACCATTGATCTTAATTATATGTCTTCTCAGCCAGTCATGGGTGACTTGATCCCTATGCTTCAACACATTGGATTAAGAGAGTTTCTTACTCACAGGTATGATTGGAACAATACCATCATCCGACAGTTCTATGCCACAGTTGAACTTGATTTTGCAAATAAGCAAATTGAGTGGATGACTGGGAAGATCAAGTATGAAGCTTCTTTTGCTGATTTCGCCAGAGCCATCAAAATCAACTATCAGTTCACCATAGGTCCTGACATTTTCAGCCTACAAGATGATCCTGAAATGAGAGATGATGACATTACAAGCTACTATGAGCCAAATAGAACAGGAATTGACCGTCTCTATGGGCGCATCACAGGTCTTAAGCATTGGCCTGCAGTCTTGAACAAAATTTCTAGGTGCACACTTGTTCCTAAGAGCGGATATCGAGAAAACTTTCTTAGATATTCAAGAAACTTTGTAGATCATGTGCTCAGGGGTGAGAAGATGGATGTTGTGAGGACAATCATACATCAAATTCAACATAAGAAGAAAAATCTTGAGTTCAACATCTACTTTGCTCCCTATATCATGTCTTTCATTATTCAGGAGACAAATTATGATGGTCCAAGGCCAGAAAAGCACACACCCTACAAACCATTCTCTAATCTCACTCCCATCAATGAGGTTGATGATCCACATGCCCCATTTAATCCTAATGCTGGTCAAGAAGCTACTGCTCAAGAAGCTACTCAAGACGTGCCTCCTCCTCCTCAACCTGGTCAGCAATTTTGGGAGCCTCCTGCAGGGTACTTTGATTCTTACTTCACTACTCTCCAAAACAATATCAATGCTAGTTTCTCTTCTCATTTTGAGAGTTATGGGGAGCAAGTTTATCAAAGGCTTAACACTATGGAGCAAAACTTTTATGGCTATGTGGACAATCGCCTGAATACTTTTGACCAACACATTCACGACACTATGTATAACCCAATCATGACTAGACTTGAGCAGGTGCACACTGGGTTACACACTGACATTGAGGATCTTGATGCTCGGTTTGGTGATATGAATGTGAGTGGCAGTCACAGTGGACCTCATGATGGTTCTTCCTCTAGTTACTCCGATATTGAGGCTCGGCAGCAGCACATTGAAGAAGAGATTCACAACATCAATGCAAGTCTCACGGGTTTCTCAGATCATTTCTATTCCATATTCCTGGCTCCGACTCCTCCGCCATCATTCTATCCTTTTCATCCATATTTTCCTCCACCGCCTCCACCACAAGACGATTGATTTGGCTAAATTGGCGAAGGCCTCTCTTTTTGGTATTTTATGCCAAAGGGGGAGAAGAAGAGAAAGGAGTGGATGGTCTTAGGGGAGCTTGCTCTTGGTGAAGATGACGACCCTCTTTCCCCTCTTGCATTTGCATGCATGAACTATTTGCTATTTGGGCTTGTAATACTTATGTGTGTGCTTGAACCTCTTTAAAATCGGTTGTGATGAACTAGTTGTGCTTACTATTTATTTACTTATCTATCTTTGGATGTGGTTGATGAGGCTAACAAATTTTGCATATTGGATATGTATATTCTCTTGCCTCGCTTCCATTTTGTAGGGAAAATTCCGCCAAAATTTTTATATCAAGACATATGTGTCGAATTCAATAAAAATTATATGCACATATGTAGGGGGAGCTTTTCTTCTACTCTTAGAATTTTGAAGAAGTCTTACTCTATCTTACAATACTCAAATTGAATATGAGTAAGTCTTTCAAAATTCTTTCTCAAGTCTATCTAATACCTAGTGTATGAAATAGACTTGAAAAACTCAATTATATCACTCCTTTGTTTAGTTGTCATCAATTACCAAAAAGGGGGGAGATTGAAAGCATCTAGGCTCCTAAATTGTGTTTTGGTAATTAATGACAACTATAAGTGGACTTACTGCTTCATTGAGGTTTATGAGAGTAGGATGGTCCATAGATAAATAGTTGAAAAGAAGAAAATAGCACAACGATCTAAGAAGAGACTCAAAATGGACAGCTCAAGGCAAAGGTATAACATATGGATTTTATTTTTGCCGGTTCAAAGAAGAGTAGAGAATAACTCGACCGGGTTTTAGGCTAAATAGCTGTACTATTAAGAGGGGTCGATGTTTGTTTGCTCAGAAATTTGCTAAGTGCCTTATGATCGAGTCTTTGCATTGCATACCTTGAGAAACATGGCACATGAGAGAAAAGAGGCACACATAACGAGATCTCCTGCACTTCACGCCTGAACCGGACAGTCCGGCTCATTAGTCCGGACAGTCCGGCACTACCGAACAGTCCGGTTGCTTACAGCGGACAGTCCGGTTTGTCTCCAGCATCTGAGACAGAAAGTTTTGTCCAACCGGACTGTCCGGTCCTGTATGGCGGACTGTCCGGTTAGGCTATAACAGCTAGTTCTGACCATGCCGTTTTTGCAACAGTTGACCGTTGGAGAAGCTGGCGGACTGTCCGCCTGTAGCTGGCGGACTGTCCGCAAATATCGCAGAAAACCCACCAACTCCTCCTAACGGCTAGTTTGTGTTGGTAGGCTATATATACTCACCCCTTGACTGCATGAGAGCTCTCTTGGCACTTGAGAAAGTCACTAGAACATTCTTAAGCTCTCATTCACTCATCTCTCACTCACCATTGCTTAGTGATTGCATTCTTGTGAGTTAGAGAGTGTTTAGTGCATTGCATCAAAGAGGTTGATCATTGAGGCACTAGTGGGATTCCAAGCAAGCGTCGTTGGCTTGTTACTCTTGGAGGTTGCCGCCTCCTAGACGGTTTGGAGATCGTGTGGGCCACCGAGCACTTAAAAGGAGATTGTGAAGGTGCCGTGGCCAAGTTTGTGAGAGGTTGAGCTCGCCTCGCCGGAGCGGTGAAGAGCATCCTAGTGGAACCGAGGTTTGGAGAGGTTCTTTGATCGATTGACTCAAAGACTAAGTGAAGACTTGGTAGAGGAGCAATCGAGTTCATTGAATGCACCTCAACGTGGATTAGGGGTGACCGGCAAGTCATCGACACCACGGAATAAATTCTTGTGTCTTGAGTATTGGTTCTTACCTTGCAATTCTTTACCGCATCTACTCTTATGCAAGTTTACATTCCTAAATTCTAGTTTTGCTTGATCACCCTAGGTTGCAAACCCAACTTAGCTCAACTTAGGCTAGAAATTTAATTCTCTTGTTGTACTAATTAAATTTCCCCTAAGTGCTTTATTTTTAGTTAAAACCGTCTATTCACCCCCCTCTACCCGGTGTCCTTGATCCTGCACCCTACTTTGAGAAACAAATTGTGCAAAAACTTAAAACTTTATATAGCGAAGTAGGAGTACTTGTTTTTTGAGGTAACAGGAGGGGTGCACGCCCCCTACTAGTTATGTATATTAAAAAGAGAACGAGTTTACAGGAAAAGAAAAAAGAAACTAGTTACAAGCAAGATTCGAGCCATTGAACTATTCCTGGAAAATACTTTGGTTTGGCCCGATGGATAACCATGCCAAACTCCTTGAAAAATCCTTTTGCTCCATCAACCGAGAAAGCTTCATTCTTGAAAATGAGGTTGTTTCTTGATGTCCAAATACTCCAAGATAATAAAATAATTATCTCCATGAAGAATGGCTGTGAAGTTTGCTGTCAAAGTGATTGTAGAGCATCGAACGCCCCCAGTTAATCATTTACAAGTAAGCCAATTGCATTCCAGCAGAATTGAGCAATAGGGCAGGTCCACTGTCTCATCGTCTTGACAGGAACAAAAAAACACAACTGTAGTCATCCAAATGCATTGTTCTTCACCTTAACATTCCCTGAACATTAATCCTATCTTTCAGAATCAACCAGAAGAATATTTTGTGTTCAAGCTGACAACAAGACTTCCATAACCATTTGAAAGATGGGTGAATCTCCCTGTGACCTTTCATTGTCTGATATGCTCGTTGTGAATTGTAAATGCTTCCTCCCCAAATATACACCCAAATGTCATTCTCCTGATGCAGATTACAATTATCTATATTGTCCAAGAGAGCTTCCAACTGCCATGATGCTTCTGCTGAAATAGGGAGTTGTAACAAGTCATCTAAATCATCAATGTTTGTTGCATCTTGTAAAGTAATTTCCTTACATTTCACAAAAGAATATAGTTCAGGGTAGGCCCGTTTCGGCACACAATCTCCCCATAGATCCTCCCAAAAATTAATGGTAGCCCCACTTTGTGGTATAGGCGAAGCTATGCCTTTGTACTGTCTTATGAGCTGAATAATATCTCGCCACCAAAAGGATCTCTTCTTTGCCTTAACTGGGAGAGCATAATAGGAGCTCCAGATCAACTGGACCAGGGCAGGTTAGCCTTGTTAAAGAACTTGTGTAGATTTTTCAGCAAGAGTGCATCATTTTGCACATATAAATCCATAACCCCCAAGCTCACTTCAGTTTTGGGCAGACAAACCAAATGCCATGCTGCTTTTGGTGGTTTTCTATCGGTCAGATCAGCACCTCTCCAAAGCAGGTGTTTTCTATATTTATCCAGTTGTTTGATGACTGTTTTATGAACCTTGAGTAAGCCCATCAGAAAAGTCGGATAAGATGAAAGCACTGAATTTACAAGGATCAGCTTCCCTCCTTGTGAGAGCATATGGGCGGTGACTAGGAGCCTCTTCTCACATTTCTTCACCAGAGGCATGAGATCAAAAACTGAAGGTTTTTTCAAACCAAGAGGCATGCCTAAATAAGTAAACGGCAGGCTACCAATCGAGCACCCAAACAAGGAGGCTCGGGATGTAGCTTTCTCTTCACCTGTATTGATAGGTACTAACACAGATTTACTGTAGTTCACTTTAAGACCAGAATCATGTGCAAAATCACTAAGAATATTTTTCAGCATGTTTAGCTGCTCTGGAGGGCTTTCCAAGAAGAGCAACGTATCATCAGCATATTGAATGATAGGAAAAGAGCTCAGGACATTACTTGACATTGGTAGGGTTAACAGACCATCAGCTGTTGCTTTATTTAGACGAGTCTGTAAAAAGTCTGCTGCCAGAACAAAGAGGAGTGGAGAAAGGGATCACCTTGCCTTACTCCACGTCGACAGTGAAAAACCTTGCCAGGAACTCCATTAAGAAGAATGCAGAAGTACCAGAGGAAAAGATCATCCCCATCCATTGCAACCATTTATCACCAAATCCTTTATGTCTCATAATTTGCAGCATGAATTCATGTTCCATTTTGTCAAAAGTTTCATCAAAATCTAGTTTCAAGATAACCAACTCTTTTCTTGATTTATGGCAGAGATGAAGGAACTCAAGAGACCAGGCTAAACAATCTTGAATTGACCTGCTTTTAATGAAACCATACTGATTAATGTGGATGAGCTCCATGATCTTACCTTGCAGTCTGTTTGTAAAGTTTAGTTATTATTTTGATTGTACAATTCAACGGAGAAATTGGTCTGAAGTCCAAAACTGTTGTTGGACACTCATTCTTTGGTATAAGAGTGATATAAGAGCCATTAATGCTTTGTACCAGCAAGTTTCCATTGTAAAATTCTTCCAGGAGCTTATAGAAATCAGAGCGAATGATATGCCAACATTTCTTGATGAAGTATGTATTGAAACCATCCGGGCCAGGGGATTTGTCTGATGGTAAATTTCTGATTACATCATCTATCTCTTCTTTAGTAAAAGGTGCTTCTAATGAAGAAAGATCATGGTGAAGTTTTAAGAGACTACCAAGATCAGCTTGAATGCCAGCATACTCAGATTTGCCCAATCTCTCTTTGTATGATTCCCAAAGCAGATTTGCCTTACTCTGATGATCAAAAACAGTGGAACCTTGTCCATCCTCAAGTGAAGTAATAGCATTTTTAGTAAATCTGATAGTAGCATTGGCCTGGAAAAACTTGGTGTTACCATCCCCAAACTTGACCCATTTAATAGTTCCTCTCTACTTCCAATAAATCTTTTGTTTGATTCAGCAAAGAAATAAGTTGTTTGCTCAAAACATCTCTAAAATTCCATTCCTCCAAGGACAGATCCCTGAATTCCTCTAAGTTATCAAGGAAATCGATGGCTGGTTTGATTCTTGCAATTGTGGATGACAAAGAAGAAATATTTTCTCTCCAGGCCTCCTTAAATTTTTAAATTTGTTGTGAGGATATTGGTTGCATCCACATGAGGGACAGGGAGAGACCATCCATGCTGAACCACATCCAAAAACCTATCATGCTCCAACCAGTAGTTCTCAAAACGAAATTTGTTGGCTTTTGGGATATGTGTTTCAATAGACACCACACATGGGACATGACAGAAGTTTCCATTGTCAGGGTGTGAGCTAAGGTCTGAGGATAAGATGTGGTCCAAGATACTGGAAGTAGGAGTACTTGTTGCCACGAAATGTGCAGAACAGCTGCCAACGTTTTGTGTAGTGGTACTATGTTTTCCTCCAAATAGCAAGAATTCAAATTAGTTAAAGAAATCAGTCCGGAGTAATCCAGGATTATGTCATGGTCTATCGACGGGAGCAAGTTCAAATAATGAAGAAGAAAACACTAGTTAGAAGGCGTGGAAATAATCGTAGGATAAAATTAAGTAACTGCACTAAGATACTAAAGTTATTAAAAGTTACTTGACGAACCAACAAGACCAATACAAGATTATATTTACTCTTCCTGAGATCCTTGAACAATGAGGAAATTCGTGAAGAGCCCCATATGCACACTATCCTTTTGCTGGGAGTAAAAGCCTAAAATGCATGCGAGTAGATGTGCTTCATCGGTCCATTCTTGCAAAGCATAGTTGGGAGCAAAACTCAAGAAGAACGGATAGAAGAGCATGAACAGGGTGCAAAAAGTGGATGATCTTACTGGTCTATATACATACTCGGTGCAACAGGCATTCACCAACACAGACAGTTTGTAGGTTAACACCCTGGGTATAGGATAGGAACATCGTTAACTCTGTTGTGCTGTTCCATTCTCCATTCTGCAGCTGCAATGGCGCTAAGAAAGAAATACACAAAACCATTTTTTTCTCAAACACGCAGGAGAGCTATGTATCAATATATTAAGAAGAGAAGGGTGTAAAGAAGCCCAAAGTTGCATCACAGGTTTTTGTTTTGGGCAAAACTTGTACGTAAAAAACAAGTAACATGAAGGCAGAAAGGTGACAACGCAGGACTGACGATAGCAGGGAGCCTCACCCCATAAGTGCAAACAATCTTTCTAGGGCTGTATCCGGATATCACTAAACCTCTCATACAAATCAGATATGTACAGTGCTTATTTACTTGTTCCCAAAGACCAAGTAACCTGTAATTTTCTCACTTCCTGTACCAGTTTTAAAAAAATTAGCACTCACTTCATAAAATTTAAATCGCCTTTTCAATAATTTAGAATTACATTCTGAAAACTGAAACTGTCTCTTGCAACTACTTTGTTCTTGCCAAGAATATGCAAAACAGCTGTCAATGCTTTGTGCAGTGGTACTATTTTTTTTCCTCCCCAATGGCATCAAATTAGTTAAGAAGCTCAGTCAGAACAAATCCAGGATTACGTCATGGTCTATCCATGGGTGCAAGTACAATTACTTTTCTGTCACCCATGACTAAAGAATGAAGAAGAAACACTAGTCAAAAGGCGTGGAAATAATTAATCTACATAATATTCTTCATAGGACAAAAATATGAGTTAATTGAACTGAGATATGAAAGGTCATGAAGTTTACTTGATCACCAGTTCACTACCAAGACCACTACAAAGCTTTATTTATCTTACTCCTGAGATCCCTGAATAATATGGTCAACTCACCTTATCCAAAGAATCCTTAAACAATAAGCAGCACTGCATTACTTAATTTCACTGATCATGAGACTTGTGAAGGTCTAATGCCCTTATTTTGTAAGTTGTTTAGGTGAGTCTACTCCATGGTGTCAGATCATACAGCCAGCTTCTGCTTGGAGGCACCTGGCAGACTTGTGATGCTCCATGCCTTGCTACTAACATATCTGTTCTTTTGAGCTAGCACAATAGCAACTTGGCCATGCAATCTTTTTTAATTTTTTCCTAAACATGGATTTTCAATGGGATGTACCACTAATTGCCACCTTTCTGTCTAACCTTTTGATATTTTTGTATAGGGCACAGTTTGCTTAGTGATGCTACTTCTTTTAGGACAGCAGGCATCTTGGACATACATCTCACTCTTATCCTGTGCAAGAGCAACTAACACCACTGAGATGTATGCAAGCTGCATTATGTTCCTGATGGTAGTAACTAGTAAACATGCATCTACTCCAGTGTGTAGCACTCTGTTACATCTTGATCTTCATTGTTTCTGCTTAATCATTTGACCAAGATATACAGACCGGTATACTATATGCATCGTGGACATTGAAGGAAGCTGCAACAACTTCTCATCCTGCAAGTCAAAAGTGTACTCGTTCGGTTGTAATTTCCCAGACCTGCTTCGCTCTGACCAAGGAAAGATCCTGACAAGACGGCCGGTATGCAGAACAAGTGTACATGCTTCCAATTAATAAGGCAGCCAGTGCTGGTAGCTCAAACGTTTGAGTATAGATACAGGTACGTGTACTGTCCTTGAGCATACGGAGGGGGAAATGAAGAACCAGAAGACCAGAAAATGTGACTCGTGATCTATTCTCTTGCAGCTGAAACCTTCATAATAAAAACTGGATGGTTGTGGAACTTCTGCACCAAAGATTTTATGATAATTACAAAAAAAAAAGTTATTTTACCGGTGCGCACGAGAATCCAATATCTTGCAAAACTTAAGACTCAGCTTTCCAAAACAAAACTGCTGGTTTGTCTGCATGTTTCCTAAGTAACACTCATGGTTTAGTTGGTTCTACGACTAACAGATCAGCTGGATTGTTCTGGGAGCTGCTTCTTCCCCGTTGATCAATCAGTTCTCTTGCTGCAATGTGCAGCTTATCTATCCAAGTTGTGGTTAATCACAATATTCTAAGAATCAATCTAAAACCAACCACCCCAAGATGCAAGGTCCCTCGTTTTGCAAACAAAAAGTGCAAACAGAAACCGCGAAAGGTCAATGATCTGGTAATATGAAACAAAAAGATGCATGCTCCAAAGACAGCCTACTTGATCCTCATTACCAATCCATATTTAACACCTTCCTTGCCCCGTTTTTCTAACGCTAATTTCAAAATTACTTCATGATTCGTACTGGTTTCCTATGAAATTCTTTGAAATTCATGTTAAACTCCTAAGCACATTTTTAAGATGCCCTTAAGCCGGTCCAGTGTCGTATTCATCCATCCATCAAAACTGTGAGGTTTTAACACAGAATTATTGACACTACAAAAACTGTGAGGTCATACGCGGCTCTGGGATGAACAAGTCTTGAGGGTCAAAACGGATGACACCATGCGTCCAGGATACTGCTGCATTTTCAGTTGCAACTGCCCATGGACTTTTGGCAGGTCAGCCTAGCTAGCGGGTCCCCCAACGTTGGTTTGGTGATGCATCTCCTTCCTTCCCGCATGGTCCACCCTAAGTTAGGGTTCTTGACTTGGGATTCACAGTACAGCCGTAACTGAATGGAAGGACTTGGACTGGTCATCCTGACCGTACGTGTTACCTCTGGTACGCTAGCTGTACGCGGCACCGTAGGGTACGCTTGCTGTCAAAGTACTGGTACTCGAATTATTGGTGATGTTATTCTCTTATTTGAGAGGAACCTCGATGACGTTGTATGGAGACTCGATTTGCTTGTCCAGTACAGCTCGAAATTGTGTATCTGCAGATTATTCAGGTTCAGAATTGACTGACCTTTGAACCTGATGAGGTAGGTGCTTACTGATGGTTACAGGGAATATTTCACCGATTCCATCGAAAACGGTAAATTTTGTTTGGAAAGCCGCTTTCGACCGGAACGAAATGTAATGCATGGTTCAACTTCAACCTTTTAAGGACCTTATAGACTGACCAATAAGCTGGGTTGTTTTAGCTCTGCTTGAGCCCTCTGGTTTCATCATATCCAATGATTAACCCAATGTCAATGTCAGCCATGCTTATCCCATTACAGTGAATCTAACGGATGGATGAAGACAAGAACTAAAATTGCACATTGCATTGCGCTCTTACCCGTTGACACGTTTCATTGATTCAGTAAAGGCGCCATTCTAGACCCTAGATCCTAGCTAAATTTAACTAGAGTACTCATTTAACTATGTTCACAGCAGTTGGCCCAGTTTCAACGTCCAGGTGGTGTACCAGCTTCGTCCTCTACATGGCTCACCAGTCACTACCCTAGTTCTAGCGCAAGCTGATCTCTATGCACAGGTCATCAAGCTATGGTGACTCCAGAGTACTAACTGTTCATCGTGGCTCGTGCACTCCTCATCTATGCTAAGGGCCAGTTTGGCAGAACTCCCAGAGCTGATTCTCTGCTGAATCCAGCAAGAGCTCTGCCAAATATTTTTTCAGAGAGAAGTGATTCTCTGCTGATTCTGTGGAGTCATTCTCTGAAATAAACTAAGAGGCTAGGAGCTGGAAAAAGTAGCTTCTCCTGATTCTGTGAAGTGATTCTCCATCCTGATTTTAAGAGTTTATGCTAGAGAATCAAAGACAATCACCTTCAGCCACAGAATCGCTTCTCTTAGAGAATCAGCTCCCATAGAGAATCAGGATTAGTTGGAGCTCTACCAAACCGGCCCTAAATCCTAATGTATTTGTAAATATAGTGCAATTTGAGAAACAAAGTTGATTCACCTACACTACTGAAAACAGAGTTTGAAGTTCTACTAGCAAGGCAGTAACCAGCCGGTTGCCATCGATTCTGATACGATTTGGGCCATTAAAAAACAACTCAAGATAGTCATGGAACAGTTCTTAAAAAACAAAACACTAACTTGTTCAAATAACATAAATCTAGAATAATATTTTGAAGAAATAATTGCATTCAAGAATATACTTAAGGATATATTCAGCTGAAGTTGTTGGTAACAAAGTGTTGCTGAGACACCAATCCATGTTTCAGAAAGCAGGATGCATGGCACAGAAGTTCAGCAAAACACAGATCATAGCAATACGCCTTTCTGCAGCACAGCAGGGCAATATACTAGTAGCATAGAGTGGCCAGGGAAACAAAAGGCACTCTCCAAAGTACGCCGGAACAAAAGCTTGTGTCAGCATCAAGGTCAAACCATATCCGTACTTTTTTAAGCCCTCTCGCCTGCCCCTATAAATCCTGGGCACATACCACCCCATGACCAAACCAGCAGCTCCTCACGAGCACACCTCCTACCCACAGCACAGGTAGACAGAGAGAAAGAGAGACAAGGTTCAGGAGAGTAGAGAGCACAGAAAGAGAAGATGGGGAGAGCACCCTGCTGCGACAAGGCGACGGTGAAGAAGGGGCCATGGTCGCCGGAGGAGGACGCGATGCTCAAGAACTACATCGAGGAGCATGGCACCGGGGGCAACTGGATTGCGCTGCCACACAAGATAGGTAATGAACCAACTCTTGCTCATCCATCCATCCATGCATGCATTTTTTAGGCATGTCTCATAGTTCCTTTTCAGTTTTCAGTTTGTTTGATTGTGTGTCTTCATGTGACTGATGATTCATGAAAACTACTGCAGGGCTGAAGAGGTGTGGCAAGAGCTGCAGGCTGAGGTGGCTCAACTACCTGAGGCCAAACATCAAGCATGGGGACTTCACCCCAGAGGAGGACAGCATCATCTGCAGCCTCTACATTAGCATAGGGAGCAGGTAGAGACCCAGTTACCCACTCCCTCCCTCTTTACAACAACTAGACTGAACCTCAGCTCCATGCTAACCATTCTGTGCTCAACATGGCCAGGTGGTCAATAATTGCCGCGCAGCTGCCGGGGAGGACTGACAACGATGTCAAGAACTACTGGAACACCAAGCTGAAGAAGAGGCTCCTCGGCCGGCGCAAGGACCGCGACGCGCACCACCGCCAGAGCGCCGCCGCCACCACGAGCGAGACGTCCACCGAGAACATGAACGACGCCGGCGAGCGGGCGCTGAGTGCGTCGGCGATGGAGAGGATCCAGCTCTGCATGCAGCTGCAGGAGCTGCAGAACCCTCTCGGCGCCGCCCACCACAACCCCTTGGTGTGGCCTGGCTGCAGCAGGGCCGCCACCCTGAGCAACAACAGCTTCAACAGCAACAGAAGCACGGTGACACTGGCCGAGCAAGGGCAGTCCATCTCCATGAACGAGCACCTGATGAGTACGCAGCCGGAGGGCGGCGCCGCCATGGACGGCGGCCTCGGCTCGCCGTCGAGCGCGGAGAACTCGAACGTGATCAGCATGGAGGCCGAGCTTGAAGAACTGCTCTACGGCGAGGGGAACCGATCAGGGAAGGCCGGCGCGGTCGACGGCGGCGTGCAGCAAGGGGACGTGGACTGGTGGAGCTACGACCAGGGGAAGTCGCCTGTGGGTTGCTGGGACTTCGCCCCTGAAGCAACGAACGCGGTGTTCCAGGACTACACATCTGTTTATGACATCTGAAGCGTGGAGTGAAGAAGCAGCTGTGAATTTTAAGGTAGAGAGGTGATAGGAGTTGTCTAGAGTTGGCTCTGGATTTGTGACGTCTACATAAATCTTGTAAGGAATTCGTAGTAAGATGTAAGGTATAAAATAAATGCATGTAAAAAATGCCAGGTTCTAAGAAATGCTGCTATGGCATCTTTCTGTCAAAGAAGAGATAAAGGAACCTGCAGTGATGTTGATCGAAGAAAGTTGGCAAAATTGTTTAGGTTGCTTTTATTAGATAAAACAAGAACTGGTGCCTACTGTAAGCACATTGTCAGTTTCATAGCTTCTGGATTTTTTCTTTTGGCGTTAGAATCATCATTTATGAAACTGACATCGTTCAGGACTGACAGCGACATTTTTTTACTGTCTGAAGTTCTGAACCCAGTTGCAGTGGCTACTATAAGAAAGCATATATTCCGCCCGTTTTCTGCATTATATGACATTTAGATCATCCGAAAAAAAACATATGACATTTAGATCAAGCTAATTAAACTATTTTGCTTTTACTAAATGTCATATATTTACGTGGTGTTTGGATCCAAGTGCTAATATCCAAAAGTACTAAACTTTAGCACTGGTTTATGGGGTGGGCTAAACTTTAGCCGAGACTCAAAAACTTCAACAAAATTATAAACGTTAATAGGTGCTAAAGTTTAGCATTCAACTTTAATCTATCCAAACATGCCCTAACAATGGAAGTGTACGAAATTAGTTTTGGTGAACTTAGCTATATGTTTTTACAATTCATGTCCAAATCGAAGTTTGATCTGTGCGTACTGTACTATAGTACCATTTGCATGTAGAAATGGAGGGACTACGCTGAAAAACTGCCACCCAGGCCTGAGGTACGTTGAAAAAATGGCAACACCGTCCTTGAGAAAAAAACGGGAGCAATAGCATGATCCTGAAGGGTATTCGGCGTGAAGGCATGAATGGCGTGTGTCGGACGTTTTTGGCTGCGTCACTGTGTCAGCATGCTGACCAGGAATCTTCTTCTATGGCCATGCTTCAGATGGGCTCATTCAACTCTTACCCATCAGCCAAAAAGGGAAAGGGTCAACCTAGATGTCATCAGTGTGAGTCAGTTTCACTTTCATGTGGCACTACTAGTTTTGTAAACCCTAAAATTAGTGCTTCGTTGGCACACTAGGCAATGTATAGCTAGCTAATAAAAATTATAATTTCCAGATTGTAGTCGACTTTTCAAATGGTTAACAAGTTTGGAAATTTTTTATAATTACATGAACCATTCAAAAATTATAATTTAGCGTTAAAATAACGAGGGGTACATATTACATGAACCATCATCGACTAAAAACTGCATTAGACGCCTTTTGTTTTCATGGGAGCTGCCAATCAACCTTGCGCGCAGCTCATCAACGTGCTCATTCTGTGGATAGAGCATACTTGCACTTGCACGGGGCTGGCTTTTTAGGCTTGCCTAGTATGGCCAGTATCCCGCACGAGATGGGCGATGAGAAGGTTAAAGGCAGGTAGCCAAGGGAGGCGTCTCCTCTGCTTGCCCATCGTCGTTCGTGTGCCGCTTGGTTTACATCGATGAAGTTCCAAACCAACAGCAGGATTTGCAAAGCCAAGCAGTTCCTGATTCAATCAGGTACGTAGCTCTCTGCCAGGTGAAACACCATTTGCTATTGCTTTGCCGTCTCTGGCGCAGAAGCAGCACATGTCCGATATCTCCAAAACCCGAACTGTATTGATATCCAGAAATAGGCTGGTAGCCTGAAGTGAGCAGATGTTGCAGAGGCAGCTCCGCAATACTATCCGAAAGTTCATTGCGCCCGTAAATTTTGTTACAGATACTAAGCATGTGAGGAACAACCTTGCTAGCAAAGCCTTGTTTCAAACACCGTTTCTACATAAACATTGGGCATGCAAAACTTCGCTGCTGCACTCTCGCAAGAATCCAGCCTTTTATTACCTGCACAGCACTGACAACTTGAATTTTGATTGGAGCCCCTGGTCATTAGTACATTTGCTGGTCCCTCGGACGCAGCACACCCTCATGCACTAGGAGAACTGTCAGTGACCAACAAGCAGAAGTTTGAGCAATGCCATCCTTATGTAGAGACCGTTCTTAGCCTGCCTAAAATAAGCTGCTCTCGGGTCACTATCAACGTCTACCGTGATCTGCAAAAGAATTAATCTCATTTAGATATCTTGGTCAGCACTGGATTGCACTAAGAAACAGCACCAACATCAACGAGAAAACTCAAGAGCACATCAATTGTCAATTGATAACCAGGATTGCTGAACACATGGTAACTACCATTGTTATTCATTAGTTATGGTAAAACATGAACAATTCTCACTGACTTTACATGATTTTTGTATTGCTTTGATGTTAAAAAAAATTGCAGAACAGTGCTCCTAGGAAATTGAAAAGGTTCCAACTGTCAACTTCTCAAAAGTTCAATATGCTTTGTTACAGGAGGTTTGGACACTGTATGATTGGAACATCATATTCATACTTAAGGAAAACTGGTACTTACCATCAAACTACTAACAGGAAGTTTTGGCATTGGATGATTGGAACATCATATCTATACTTAAGGTAAACTGATACATCAAGTGAGGGCATGTACACAATTGTCCCCTCAAGGAAACTGATACATCTACCTATACAAAGCCATTTCATTTGGTACAGTAACTACTAACTAATGAAAACAGAAAAATCTTAGCACTTCCATCCACAAATTCACTAAGGGCCAGTTTGTGGTAGTTGAGCTGTGATGTGCTATGCTGGATTTAGTTTTAAAGTTGCTATGGGAAAGCAGTCTTCAAAAATCCAGCATATTGTTCGGAAAATTATAGTTTTACCTAGTTATCTTTATACTCTAGAGCCGGTGCATTCCAGCTCGTTTGGTTGGACCACGTCAGCAAATTAATCTTTGATCGTCCGATTATGAACGTACGACGTAAACGTCACGCCCAATACATCCCACCGTATGTGCGCTAGACTCACCTTTCGCGAAAACTCGAGACTGCTGGTCCAGCCTTGGGCCGTCGCTTCTGCCTGCCGTGCCTTGGGGCCTAGAGCACACACGGCTCTCCGTCGCTGCAGCCGCGGCCGCCGGCGGAGGCAGAGGCGCCGAGCGGGTGCGCCCTGGCCGCGAAGCCCCTGCGCGGTGCAGCTCGCATGAGCCGGGTCGGCCGGTCGGAGCACTTGCCGCTGTCCGCCGCGACGCCGGCCAATCCGCACCGCCTCCTGCACGGTAGGGATGGGGGTCGGGCGGACGAGCAGCTAGGCACAAGTGGGGCTCGGGAGTCGAGACGGCGGACAGGAGGGATGGGGAGCGGCGGTCTCGGTCAAAGACCTGGCTGCCGTGTGTGGGCCGCGCTTGCGTTGTGGATTGCGTTGCGAGACAGAAGAAGATGAAGATGCAAGCAGGAGCAGGCAGACTCATGCGAAGACGACAGCGCAAGGTCTATGCCGTGAGTCCAGCTGATGTTTGCCAGGTCTTGGCCTCATTCCTGATACTATGAAGCACCATCAGCAGCAGCATAGAGCAGACCATTATAGCAGTAGGCGCAACAACCACCAGAAGGCAGCGACAACATACGCACGCACAATTTATTGTCTGCATGCTCTACAATTTTTAATTGCCTCTTATCGCTGGCTCCCTTCTCTATAACGAAGGGAGAAAGAACAGCAAGGAGAGAAATGTGGTCAGCATGAGCACCAAATGACGAAAGGATAGAACAGCAAGTCTTGAACGGTATTGGTCGTTTGATGGCAAAGGAATGAAAACCTGATAATTCAACTTTATGTTATGCGTAATACATAATCTAATAGCACCAGCCCATCAAAATTCAAAACCTTCTCTTATTCCAACTAACGAGCTTTGTCTTCCATCATGGTTGTACAGTACGACCGTACAGGTCATGTGCGCATGCCAAAGGCGCGCCAATTTTCTAGTGTCATCTATAGTTGATGGTTGCCTATTTTTTCTCACATGAATAGTTTATTTATTTTGGTTTTTTTCCTCCTCCTTGCAACTCAACAGGGTCTGCTTTCAGCATGAACAAACACCAAAAAAAATGTATGTAAGATTATCTTTATCCACCATAATGCCGAACAGAGCCTAGTGCTCAGACTTAATATTAGATAAACTGTGAAGTGCTAACACTTGAAACATTAGATGAAACTGTGAAATGTTCACGCAACACACCATAACACCAACAGGACAAAAAGCCAGATACCGCAGTTAATTCCTAATGTTAACTACAACTAACTATATTTCATTGGGAACATTGACTGCATAGTGAATACTGTGAAAATTATTCCATTCGTAAGGATAACTTCTAACCTCATCAAGCCTTGGAAGGGGATGCATGATCACAGCATGCGTTGGCAGCACATCTAAGACCTTCTTGTCTATGATGTACTTGCCACGAGCTGCTTCGTAAAGATCAATCCTCTCACCAAATCTTTCTTTTTGAATACGTGTTTGATAAATAACATCACACTGGGATGCTACCTCCAACAAATTTGAACTTTCTTCCCATTCAACACCTCGGGAATTTAAGTAGTCCTTGATGTCATCCTTTGGACAGAAAGGGAACAACACCATTTAGGGCTAAAATAGGGAATAAAAGAAACAAAATTCAATGATGTTGGTTTACAAGAGTAGTACCTTCATTTTAACAACATCAGGAGATACAAAGTATATCTTAATGTTCTGGTATTTAGCAATCAAATAAGCCAGGGAACGGACTGTCCTCCCATTAGCAAGGTCACCAACCAAACCAAGTTTTATTCCATCTAGTGTGCCAATTTCTCTCTTTATTGTGTACACATCCAATAAAGCCTGAAGAAAAGAATGAAATTATCAATTAGAAATGGTACTACAAAATCCTCAAACTGAAAGATAGATGCAACCTAAAAGATATTTTAGAAAGTTGTTACATAAAAAGCACACTCCAATGAGTACTATATGACTTTACTTATCAACATGATGCCACAGAATATGTTGTTTGTGGCAACAACTTCTTGCTGGTGCAGAATATACCATAAGGAAGTTGCCAACACAATGAAGTCCTAGTCAACTTATACATAAATAATAGAAATTATATGCCGGTACATGATCTGTTTGAAGGAGATCTAAATGGTTTATTCTGTTGTAGAAATTTCATTCTTCCAATGCTACAATCATATACAAATACTAAATGGAGCATCAGACAGGTTCAGAACCAGACATAAACTATGTGAAAAATTGCCTCAAGAATATCCAGGCTAAGGCTTTGCATAAGTGTGGCATGCTGGATAGCCACGACAAAGTGCCCATCGTCAAGTCCAAGTGCACATCCTTATCCTTTTTCACATCCTGAAGTACCCAAACTCCAAAACGGCCATCAAACAGTTCATTGTCACTTGTGAATAACTTTGAAACATCCCAACTAATGACTAGACCATCGTCGACTACAACACAGTTTTAGCTCTTGTCCCCAGATTAAAAAAAACTAAAAACCATTGTCTCGGGAGCCCTCCACAGTCATCCGATTGACGACATTATTTTCTTTTAGTAAGAAAGAGGAGCTAGGAGAGAGGGACAGAAACTGAATATTAACCTGGGTTGGGTGTTGCCCTGGCCCATCACCTGCATTAATAACTGGAATGTTTGCAGTATCGGCAGCCCTCCTTGCAGCACCACTTTCAAAATGTCTCAGAACAATAATATCAGAATAACCCTCAACAGTCCTTATGGTATCTGCAGTATGGATAGGCATGATTAGTAACCTTGAGTGCACTCAAAGAAGACATAGAAATTGATAAAAGTGGATACCGATAGTAAACTTAAGGATTAATTCAATTTTACATTGAAAAAGTCAACCTGATGCATCCTTACTTTTTCTTTAATTAAATTCATGTCAAACATGACAAATTCAGGATTGAAATTTAGTGGGAAGCCAAAATCAACAATAGTTAACTAGAATTGAAATCCATTTCAAATTTCACTGACTCAGAATTGAAATTTAGGGACAAATCCAAAATTGACAATAGTTGACCAGTGGCAATTGTTTCCAAATTTGAAACCCCTGTTTCTTCGCCTACCCGCTTACGCTCAGCCAACATCCATTCTCAACGGCACCCAAAATTACTCGACTTTATAATGGAGCCACCGACCTTCCCACTCCAAGCACTCCCTCACCAACCCAAAACCTCACCAGGTCTCACAGACAGCAGAAAGCCCAACCTTCTAGTGTCTCCCCCTTGGCGGCCGAGGAGAACTCGCGCGCGTTCTCGGTGGTGAGCACCTCCCCTCCGAGCCTCCGCATGGCGGCCTCGAAGGAGAGGCGCGTGCGCGTGGAGGGCTCGTAGAAGAGCGTGGCCATGAGGTAGCCCTCGAGGACGCGGCTGGGGGCGCCGTGGGAGCCCCGCTCCACAGCCTCCATCTCCCGCGCCACCTCGAAGATCTCGTTCAGCGCGGCCCGGTCGAACTGCTGCGCCTCGATCACGTCGCCCAGGCGCGTGGTGACCAGCGGCTGCGGCGGCGCGGCGGCGGCGGTCGCGACGGAGGCGGCGGCGCGGGGGCCGGGGACGGGGGAGGCCGCGAGCGAGACGCTAGAGGAAGGAAGGGCGAGGTTGAGGCGCGGGAGGGCGGCGCGCGCGGCGGCGGCCATCGGCGAGGGGCGGCGGGAGGGAGGTGGGGAGGGTTTAGGGTTTTGCCGTTTTGGGTGGAGCAGGGGGAGTGACGGCCGGCGGGAGCTCGCTAGATTTTGCCGCTGTGTTTTTTGGTCCTGCAGCGTGTGGACTCGTGGTCATCGTGGGTCGTGGACCTGTCGCCTGTGGTCAAACTGACGGGGTGTACTGGAACCAGGAATATTTTCCTCGAGATAGCTTTGTAATTTTCGCAGCTTTTTTTATTGAGGGTTATTTTCGCAGCTTTTACGAGATATAGTACAATTACAAGCATATGTTTTGACGGTAGGGTGGTGCGCATGCTCGTAGAAAGGAGATCAGCACACAATTTCACCGCTATTCCAACAAATTATATAAAGAGAACGATCGATACCTTTCTTTTGTTGACTACCACTATCTTCGTATTTTCGTGTTAGAAATATTTTCTCTATACTTTATTTTCCTTCAACTTTTAACAATATATTAGAAGAATATGTACCTTTAAATATTCCTGCAACCACTCCCAACCAATTGATTGTGCATCTTATGGCTACAAGATTTGAGATTTATTTTGATAAGTGTGATCTATATATGATGATCAATTTTCATCAGCAATAGTTAATTATTTATCATAAAAAATAGTATGTGTTGATATGGCTGAAAATTATGATGGTCAGTGATCCTTTCTCTTTGATTAAAATTAAAATCAAAGATGAACAAGCTTTTCTACCATAAATCTTATGAAGTTATAATTACATTAGAAAATCATGGTTTAACCCTAACCCAAGCACCATGAAGTATGGATCGTGGTGGTTCCACGTATTAGCGATATAATTAGCCTGTGATATCATATTTCTCATAATAGATTAGTCACATAATAATTTATTTTTAAAAGCTTCAATGTAAAACTCATAATGACTAGAATTAGTTTAAAATAATTTACTCTAGTTTGGATTGGGGTCTCTTTAGATCTTGAAGAAAATATACAAAATAAAAAAGGTGGAGGTACTCCATTGCAATTGAATAGGAAACAAATCTTGAGAGTTTTTGATCGAGGGGTTCACTCAGGTTGAGGATGAATACAACTCAAATGGTAGAGGCGAAATACTTTGTACAAAACAAGAACAGAAGTAGCAGGTATCAATTCGAGCTGAGAGGAGTAGTTGGCAGCTGTAGATTAATTCCAGGCCATGATGACACAACAGGAGGACTACTAGTAGCGTCGGGTTTGGCCATGAGATAGACTTGACAAGAGCTTTGCTAACTCACTGGCCGATGGAGGCCTCGACCACTCGGCTCGCCGCCTAACCTGCTTCATTCATCACATGGCGGTGGCAATGGCATGCCATGATATGGCCGTCGTAGAGAACAGTCCACGCATCCTAAGCATCTGCTGCTTACGCCATGCATGGATGGACCAGAGAGGGGCCGGGCTGATGTCCAGATTAATGATCGATGATGTAATGATATCGATGACCAAATTAAACTGTGATCGGAATGCCAAACTCTAATGATTTTCGAGGAGAGTACAACATGAGCCATCCTTCCATCCACCCAATTACATACTCCATTGCATACCTTGGAGTGGAGAGCACAGCGCCCCCAGCTCAGAATAGAGCAGCCTCGGGAGATGACATGGAGAGAAGAAGACAATTGGTAGCTACCTGATCGTGTTCTAGAGAAACAAGAGAAGCTAGAGTGCTCTGCGGATCGACGACGATGGCATCCGGCACCGGATCGACGACTATTTTATCTCCCAAAGCTAATATCATTTGCCTTCAAGAAACCAAGGTGTCTGATCTTTTCCCCCACTTATTGCTCTCAGTTTGTGGGTCTAGATTTGATAAGTTCTTGACCCTTCCTGCGGATGGCACCCGTGGTGGAATTCTTATTGCTTGGAAATGTGTTGTATGTCAAGCCATATCTTCCCGTGTTGATAACTACTCGGTCTCGGTTCAGTTTGCTGGGCATGATGGCATGAATTGGTGGCCTACGTCTATGCCTGGTCAAAGTATAAAGAAGATGAGGAGAGGCGTCAGGAAAACATAATATAAATGTATACTAATGGGCAGCTTGTGCATCACAACTCACTATTCTGTACAGTGCTCTGCAGTCATGCGTATCTCACTCACATGGGAGAGAGGATCTTTGTGTCATGATCATGGTCGCTGCAGTGGTTAAAAGGTCAAACCCAAATAATAGTGGGGTCAGAGAAAATGAGGTAATGAGAGGAGTGAGCAAGATGCTTCATGGTCGCGTGCATGCACTTAGGGTTATAACTCATAGATGAGGAGATCAGAGCAAATACATTGAATGGCACACGCCTCGTTGTAACAAGCACCCTAGCGAAACCGTTGGATATGTTGCACCATAAATTATATGGCGACTTCATATAGATGCGGAGGTCACAACAGTAGGTGAACCTATGGCATTGGACTTTGTCTCGATCAACCCTATTCACATTAGCACTCTATGCCTCGATGAGACTACATGTCGATCACTTTTCCTCTAATCACCATTTGCTTCAACATGTGTTCCGGACAAACAAGAGTCAATTATCGGATTATCTTGATAATAATATTTATAATGATATGGACTATTTTTCTAGTTAGAACTTACCATTTAGAAGGTAAACAAGAGAATAGAATCTTCCTTGCTTGGCCACTAACTAAATTAGGTATGTATACAGTTAAAGCTTCATACCCCATCATGACGCTAGAAAGTTTTCACTCCTTTTTATGACACAAATGGTAGAATCATAGAGGAAAAAATTCTGACCAACAAGAGACATCAAAGATATGGAAACACATCCGGTCCACTAAGGTGCCTCCTAAAATAATGAAAATTCTATTGTGGAGAATGGCACATGGCTGATTACCTACAGGGGGTACAACTAAAATATAGGCATGTTCTCACATCTAATGCTTGTTGTTTTTACGAAAGGGAGGAGAGTGAAGAGAGCAATATGCTTCTTTTTTACTGAAATTTGGCGCGAGATGAACGAACACTTTAGCCATAAATGTAAGGTCAAGTACTTTATCTCAATCAAACAATAGCTATTTAACTTTCTAACTTGTGGAAGTAATAGAAGAAGTACTAATTTTTTACTCTTACTACTTGGTATATATAGAAGGCTTGAAATAGAACAAAAAATAGATATGACATCTAGTTAGGTGACTATAAAGATGAGGCACCTGACCATGAATTAGGTGTGGTCTAATGAGGCACCGGAGATGTTCTGAGTCATACCGTTTGACGATGGTTTACTTTAATATAATTATGCCTATTTCAAAAAAGTTAAAGAGTCTTTTTTTTTGAAAATTAAAAAGCTTGATTGGTTGACTTCTAATTTTTGCCCACCCAAAATCAAGGCATGCCCATAAATTTTGGCTATCGATTGGTTCATGCCTAAAAATTGGTCGCTTTAATATTTATGATCAAAATTATGGCAAGTTATTAGAAACTTATTAAACCTTACAAGAGGAAAAAATATTGTCGCAATATTTTGGCACTAAACCAAATAAATCCCCAAATTTTTTACCCATAATTCAGCAATACCTAAAGCATGTCCATAATTTGGCTTTTCATGATTTTAGTTTGGTAAACATTGACATCCAATCAAACAGCTCAAAAATTGGCATCTAATTTCTATTGGATTCTTGCACACCTTTCCTACCAACAACCAAACAACCGAGTTGAAAAAAAAAATCAACTCCGAACCCACCATCGCCCTTTCCCCTCCTCCCGGTCGCGAAGTCGTCGTTCCTCGTCTTCGGTACTCGCGCGCGCCAGCTCACTCCCTCCCTTCTTCCCTCCCCTTCCCCCAGATCTTCCTCCATCCCTCCCACAGAATCCCAGATCTCTCCCGGCCCCGAGCTCCGAGCTCCGGATCCCCAGCGCCGCCGCGGGTGCCAGGCCGCGGGCGTCGCCATGGGCATCGTGTTCACGCGGCTCTTCTCGTCGCTCTTCGGCAACCGCGAGGCCCGCATCCTGGTCCTCGGCCTCGACAATGCCGGCAAGACCACCATACTCTGTGAGTCGCGCCCCGCCCGTCTCGTCCCCTTTCCCTCCCCGAATCACCGCGGGTCCGCCCCGGATCTGCGGCGCCGTTCCCGCGAGGGTTCACGGATTCTGATCCGCTCGTGTGTTTTGGTGCGTCTTCGCAGATCGGCTGCAGATGGGGGAGGTCGTCTCCACAATCCCAAGTGAGTTCCGGTTCTGATTTACCGACTCTGCCTGCGCATTCCTCTTGTTGGGTTGGGGTTGGTGGACTTGATGTGATGGCGTGTGTGTATTGCTACAGCGATCGGGTTCAACGTGGAGACGGTGCAGTACAATAACATCAAGTTCCAAGTATGGGATCTCGGTGAGTTGCTCGGATCCTGCCGCTCTCTTTTGCATTCAGATTGATCATTGGCTGTTTTGATACCCATCAGCGAACACAATTGCGATTTCAAACAAAAGCTCTAAGGGACTACTGCATGAGCTGGGCATTGAAAGTTGAAACTGAGCTGGTTTGACGGTTGACCTATCTAGTGCTGATCCTGTAAACAATTGAAATTGCACCCCATTTGTATGATTGGATCGAATTTTAAATTCAACCAATGCATGCTCGCACCTGTGTGCAACTAGTTTTTTCCATCTTATAATGTGGCTGTTTTTTTGCATCTCATCATGGAATTATATGTTGAAGTCCAGGACCACTTTTCGTAGCATTTAGCTGAATATGCTGGTTTGAACCTATCATCACGGTCCCAACTTTTCCCGCTTATTTGCTGGCCTTTGTTGGTGCTATCCAAGTTAGCATGTTCTCTTAAGAAGTTAAGTTCAACCTTCTAGACACCATTTGCACTACATGTTGGCCCATTTCATGCTAAGGTTTTAAGGACCCATCATTGCTATGCGTTTGTCTGATATATGAATCATTGCTATGCGTTTGTTTTCTGGGGAAACAGGATGTTCAAATTTCAAAATGTCTACACTATAGTGCTTGCATACCTTAGTTCGGAGAATTGTGACTGGTTGTTTCTGTCTTTAATTATGGCTGGTGTATTATCATAATGGTCCGCTTTGATCTTAAAACTTTGCATTTTAAGTGCAAGGTCATGGTAATATTGTGTTTTTAGTTTGAACTTTGAACATGTTTGCTGCTAGCATCTGACAGTCATAAGGGATACCCAATCTTATGCAGTCATATATACTTGGGCTTTTAGGCAAACACAACTCTAGCAATGAAGGAAAGGCAGCGTAAAACAGTCAAAGTTGAATAAAGACAAAATAAAGTGAAATCAATAAGTAAACTTAACACAAAAATAATGTCAGAATCTAGTTCGTTGTTCTTTGTGAAATAGCATGTTGCATGTACTGGTGCACAATTATAGCCATCCAATATGCATCATTTCAATTTCTTTGTGAATTTGGAACAAATAATCACTGGACTTGGGCTGTGAACTTTATCATAATTGAGGAAAAGAGTGAAACCTAATTATCTTGGCTTAATACTTGATGCGTGAAACTTGTGTATTGTTCTAATTTTGTAGGAAATTGAATCTATCCATATGAACATAGGCTTGTGAACACAGATGATATTTCTAGTGTCATTACCCTGTAACACATATAATCACTTATCTTTGTTTTAGTTTATGCTTGATGTAATCACTGAAATTGTAGCCAACCAGCATGCTTACTGCAGAATTTTATCACCTTTTTGTTGCCATGGAAACATTTTTGGTTAGTGCACTGTATTTTCCATGCTGATTTTTTGAGCACACCAATATTAATTGATTGTTTATCCATATCCAAGAATATTTTCCTCTTGTTTCGTGCATCATACAGTTGTGTTGCATTTACTATACCTGTGTTATTCAACTGCAAATTTGAAGCGTAGTTAACCTTCTAGTGCCACCACTTTAATTTTGTCGGTAGTTCTGTTATCTTTTGGTCCTTAAAAATATCCATCCTTCAGTATTAACACCGACTTTCTTCTTGACAGGTGGTCAAACAAGCATAAGGTACTGACTCTTTATATCATAGTTAAACCCTTGACAGTCACTTTTCTGATGCAAATAGTACTATTCAGTTTATTTTGTTGATGGAAAACATATCCTAACTGAAGTATTCCACTACCACCTTTTCATTTTTTATCATCTGTAGGTATTTGGTGGAGAAAATAGCCTGATTGTTCCCTATCACTTTAGTTTTGATAAGCCAAATCATAAGGCTGTAAGAGCAGATATGTTTAGTAAAGATTAAGGTTTTGTTAAGGTAGAATTGTAAAGATTATTGGATTGAGTAGAAAATATCTTTCATACTCTATAATTTCTGAAATGGAGCCTGTCCTGTGTCTTTACTACTATATGATGTGCATTGTGCCTGTCATGATCGTAATGCTTATTGGTCAATTCTTGTCAACAGATTTCATGATTTGGTGGCACAATATATATGGTATATTTATGCATAGTGGAGTGGGTAGGCAATGAAAACTATCCAAATGAAGGATCTCATTAGTCTTTAAAACATGGGCTAGTTGAATCCTAGTAATTATGGTGTAATTAGTTAACCGAAATAGTTATGAAATGTGAACCAAGACATGATATTCTATACAAGGGAACTCCAATTCATGTAAAGATGCTTTTGTAACATTAGTTGTTGATAATCTGTATTATACTCTTTTCCATGTGGCTTTTTTAGGAAAAAAAAACTTTAGGTCCCTATGATTTGTAGTGGTTGTATAAGTACCGTGGCAGTCCATCTTCCTTTTTCTCTTGAAGTGCTGGAAGCCTGGAACAATTGTTTATGATATGGCATGAATTTTCTTGAAGCTTGTTACTCTTCCTGGGTTTCTTAGATGAGACTGATGTGTCAACCAGTTTGGATTCTCGTTTCTGATCCTGCATCATTCAAATATCAGACCTAGAATCATTACTAGGCATGATACATTACAATTTTGGTATACCTTTAAATTTTTCTCCACGAACTAGCACATTTAATGTTCCATCAATATCTTTGTCATACGTGCATTTTCAGGCCATACTGGCGGTGCTACTTTCCAAACACCCAGGCTATCATATATGTTGTTGACTCAAGCGATACAGATAGGCTTGTAACAGCAAAGGAAGAATTCCATGCCATCCTTGAGGTAATGCCGCACAGAGCATGGAGTCCTCTCATCTGTATGAAGCAATCTGAGATACTTTTCCTAGCCTTATTTGTTGAGATTTAACATTTGATGCCATTATCTGAGAAGAAAAAGAAGATTAAACCATTTTCACAAATGGATGTAATGATTATTCATGCTGATTGCAATACTGTAGCATGTAATTTGTTGATTACTTTTCGATGAGTAAGTTGATGTCATATGCATGCATATAATGCAACTGCATTTCAAGTCAGTGAATAAATTTGCTGAACGTTAGAAGATGATTTGGCCTTTCTTTTATTTGCAAACTGAACCTGCTTTTATGAATTCAACTGCTCTTTTAGAAGTATCAAAAATCTTTTGTGCACCCATTCATAAGACAACAACAGAAGCAATAAAGCATTTCATGCTAGTGGCATTGGTTGTGCTCTATGTTAATTTGATTACCGATATAGATACGGGATCCCTTGAAAGTAAATGATGCATCAGCAAAGGGAGTATGTAAATATATATTACTATATCTAGGAATGAAAAGAAATGTAAAAGGGCTGCGAGTCACAACATAGTTCATGCAGTGGAAATATTACGTATTTTTGGCTACTGAATATTGTAGAAAGTTGGTGTACAATTTAGGGTGGAGTTAGTTGGGATGGGGTTAAGCTTAGTACTGTTGTGTCAGAAGCATTGAGGTATGGAATGTGTCTGGTACTGTTAATGGTATGTGAGATTAGGGGAGCATGGGGGTGGCATATCATGTGCTGCTTGATAAGTATCATATTAGTATCATTTCATCAGTAGAACCTTCAACAACTTTGATTATTCATTCTAAAGCCTATACTTGATCTTTTTCAATTTAGCCTTTGGAACTTGGAATACTAGCCAGTGTTCATATGCCTTTAAACCTAGCACAACTCCGATCTTAATTATTTTTACAGAAAGGCTAGTTTTTCCCCCTTGAATAAGAAAGGCTAGTATGTTCAGTTTGCAGTTCAATTTGTTGCATCTGCTGATCTGAAACATGCCTCTATTTGGCAGGAGGATGAGCTAAAAGGTGCTGTTGTCCTTGTATATGCAAATAAGCAGGTAAAAAGAAGCATTTAAATTTCTCATTCTGTTGTGGATTTAGTACTTTTTCATGATCATCAGAGTTAAATTGCATGTATAGATATCTGTGTCATCACTTGAATGTTGATGTACTCCTCAGCACTAACATATGGAAAAAATTCTACTTTTTGACTCAGGTTGTACTACTTTTTAGTATAAAGTGTACTTTCTTTTTGTAATATTATTTTCTTTTTTTTCTACTATACAAGTGCCCTGGTTTGTTATGAGGGTACTTCATAATTTTTTTCTGGAGCCATTGGTCGATCCTGTAGCTTGCTCATTCTTATCAAATTTTTTAAAGAGGATTTATTGTGTAGCTGGTATGATCACCACTCTAACACAGTGTGAAGACATGCTTTGAGTTGTGCCTTATGTTACTCACCCTGTAGCTTTAGTTTACTGTATCTCATGTGGTTTTCTGCATTTTGACTGACATGTCAATTGTGTTTTCATGCAGGATCTTCCAGGTGCACTCGATGATGCTGCCATAACAGAGTCATTAGAACTCCACAAGATCAAGAGTCGCCAATGGGCGATTTTCAAAACATCCGCCATAAAGGGTGAGGGGCTTTTCGAAGGTTTGGACTGGTAAGTCATGAATTTTCCCTGCACTTAATGATGTTTCTGCTTGACAATCTGCTAAGATAAGACCACAACTGGCTAAATGTCTTTAGTAAATCATTTATATTATAACCCACTTTTTTAAGTAGTGGCTATCCTGTCCATGTCCTATGATCAGGCTGCAGCTCTATCTAATAATTCAAAAATCAAGCTAACGCCTAACACATTTACTTCATGATTGGGACACACGGAGACATAATTTGACGAATCAACTCATGTGAATCTGGTTGGCTATTATTATTGCAGGCTCAGTAACACACTCAAGTCCGGAAGCAGCTAATGTAGGAGCCTCCTTCGCCATGAACCATTGCTGGATGGTAAACAATAGAGCCGGTGCTACCCTTTTCCTCGCAAGACAGCGCGAAAATCCCCATTCTCTTTGTTTCAACTCCAGAAGCTCCACACCACCGTCGATTATCTGTAAAGTGCTTGCTAAAGTTTTCAGATACTACATTAGATGTACCCTCATATTGAGATCAAGAATAGGTCTGTAGAAAATGATGAGCAAACTGTGCCCGTGTCCTTTGCCCGTAAATCCCATGGATTGCGACATTTTTCTTCAATGATTAAACGCACCACATTTCTACCTTGTCAATCCAATGATGAGACGCACCACATTTCTACCTTATCTTGAGCGCCTTTTTTATTTGGCACCTTGTCTTCAGCATCATTTGCTACATCTTTTAACTCAACCAGTGACAGAAGGATCACTACAGGAACCGTTGCAAGCCTAAGTGGGCGCTAGAGGTTACTCATCTGTACAAAAGAAAATGACATGCACTTTGAAAATATATGTTTTTTAGAGTAGCGGCAAGCTTATTTTTGAAGTATTTTTGGAGTGTAAGCATTTGCAAACAATAAACTTTTTTTAAAAAGAAGTATTCCTTTTATATTGGAGAGCAAAAAAGTAGTTTTTTTTATAGGTAGTATTTGGGAGTGGATTGAGCAGGTGTTTTTATTCATGATGGATGCTTCCGGTGCCAGGAAAAGATTTGCAGGTAGGCCCGGGGGCGGCCAGGCTGGCCCTAGCACAATCGATCGCCCAAACCAACCAACTCATCCGCCTTGTGGGTCAAGGAGACCCGCGAATTGGCGTCAGCCGGGACGTCACCTGAAAGCAAAAGGTTTTATGCGCTGAACGGCAAGCCTGCTTGGAGTTCTGCACCACGGAAACGACCGTCGTCTCGCATCGGATCAGAGTTCTGTAGTACTTAACGACTTGGACCTTGGAATAAATGGTTTCCCAAAAGGCTAGCGTACGTGCCTTTCATGGTAATGTCATCAGCGGCAGGACGCGTGCCGATAGTGCTTCAGAGTTGTGCCGAAAATCTAGAGGCTTTATTCCTCCACCTTGACGTACGTTACAAGCGACCGCCTTTGTAAAGACATGTTCGGAAGAGCCGGACTGTTCTAGTTAGTCGAAATTCAAACTTCATTCGAATCCTTCAAAGCTAAAATTCAGAGGGTTTCCTTCATTTAAAAAGAATCCTCACTCATTAGAGCAAGGGTTCCGAACCTTGAAGATCAACGTCCCTATCCCAACAGTTGCCATCTTCTGCAACAGTTGATCTGATGAGTTGATTAACAAGATTGGATGAAACGCTAGCTACTATCTATCTATCTATCTATCTATCTATCTATTGCCGTGATGGCCGCCGAAATGAAAGCTCAAGACGACAAAACACTTGGTTAACGATTAATGCTGAAAGGAGGAGGAGGAGGAGGAGGAGCAGCAGCAGCAATTGCAATGGGACAGGTCATGTCCTGTTTCTTTGTTTTTTTTTTGATAAGCATGTCCTGCTTGTTTGGAGGCGCCTCAAGGGGGGAAGGAAGGAAGGGAGGCTTGGAACGTTCTGGAACTACGAGCAGGGAGGATAAGGCCAGCAACAACCTCCTCTCTCCGCTAATGGAGTGCTCCCAAAAAAAGAAACTCGGAGGATAAGGCGACGAGTGGGACGTGCCGGAAAAGGCAACCCTTGGTTACAGCAAGAAGTTTGATTGGCACATACTCATGCATGACGCTTCAAAACAGACTACCGAAAGTAAAAAAGAGCGCTACTGGTTTGGTGAAATCCAGCCAACCCTTGCCTAACCAATGGTCCTGACGTAGTGGCACATTTTGTTCGCCCAAGATCATGCAGTTTCGCTGTTAACTGATGATCAAGCTAATAGTTTCGATAGTAGTAGTATTGCACGAGCCAGAAAATGTACATGCGTAGGACCTTTTTTATTTTTTTTCTTTACTCTACATGGTAAACTTTTTTGTTGATGCATGAAGTGCTTCGAGGCACAGGGGCATCACGATAAAAGTTTACATTATCTCTGACCTAACTGATGCACTCCTGGTTGGCCTTATGCACGAGTGGTATTTAGCTTCGTGCTTTGCTGGCGAGCACTTGCTTCCAAAGCAAATAATCTACTGTACCTCATGGGCCATGCACCTTCAGCCAATCCAAGGGTTACACGTACTACGACCCCCCAAACACAGCCGTCAGTGTCGGTCAACGACTTCTCGTCCCAAATGCGGAAAAAATCTACTGTACCTCATGGGCGGTTTGCCCAATCAACCTACTATAACCACGTCATCCCGGCGTCCGGCGTGGCACGCAGACACAGCTGGTTTTCCACCCGGGCCGGGTCAGCTTCTTCCGTCCGAACGTTCCAGAAGGACACGTGTCGCGCGCGGGAGAGAGCCGCCGCCCCGGGGGGAGTGCGCGCAGGTCAACGCGGGCGACTCCCGTTGACTTTCAGGTGGCCCTTCCCGGTTCGCCCGTCGGGCACGCGATTGCTCGCTGCGCGACAGGGATGGCCGCACTCATCCACCACCCACACCCGGTGCGCCACGGCTTTCTTCCACCTTTTTTTTCTTCTTCCTTTTATTCTTAATACGTAAACCTCTAGAAATTATTACTGTTCATGCTACATGGCTTTCAGCGTGTCCGCATTTTTAACCTTTTCACTCGGGTAGTCGTGCAATCATTCGTGGGCTGGGTGAAAATAATAACAGGAAAATTAATCACCGGCCGCCGCTCCGCACCAAGCCGGACCCGGGATTTAAAAAGCTTATCCCGAGCGGGGGGGGGGGGGGGGGGGGGGGGGGTGGTGTGCTTGTTCGCTAATGGTCCGTGTTTGTTTAGTCGGGGCGATTAGGTTATCCGGCCTGATGTTAACTACTAATGGCAATCTGCATTGTAAACCAATGCAAAGGGGTCCGCGCTGGTCGGTCAAGCATACGTTTAAATTTGTGCTGCACCGCTGACGATAGGTGGCTTCAGTTGATTGCCATGGTTTGAAGAAACCAGCTATCTAGGGCCCACCACCGAGCTCTACCACCAGCCAGGAGCACCTGTAACTGAAACCAACTGAAAACAGCCACATGTTACAAGAGTTGTTCTTCTTGTAACGGTATTACCAGCTTGTAGTTCGCTTCTAATTTTTGCTGCGGCTGCAGTTGCGCTGCATGCAGCTAACCGTTCGGCTGCAAGATTCGAAGATAGATCGCAGCATTTGGCTGGCTGCCGGCTGGCTCAGGGGCGGAGCCAGGTTACGAGCTGTAAAACTGTAGACCTGGTATCTAACGATTTTAGCACCTTAGATTAGGCTCGCGAGCACTCCTGCTCCTTTTGCACGCAGATTTTCTTAGGAAGGAAGAGCTTGGTAGCTAGTGGTAAAACAAGAGATTTTCTGGCTTGCACGGCAGGATCGAAGAGGTCAGAAACCGAGGACGATGCAGCCGAAACCGAGTTGTGGCCACTGCCAGCAGCATCCCGACGCGAGCAACCCAAGCCAAGCATCACCTCGCCTCACCACCACTCGCCACTGTTGCGCGTTGAATTAGTAGTGGTGTGTCACCGTGGGGCAGCAGGTGGGCCCCCACCGCAATAACATCCCGGACGGTCGCGCACGCCACGTCATCGTCAGGATCAGTTCCTGATTTTGTGTAGGCCGGTGGGGGGGGGGGGGGGGGGCACGTCGGCACAGACCAAGTGGACAACAGCTCCCCCGTCTGACTATAAGCTAAATCGGCCCCCCCGGGACTAATTAAGCTACGCGGAAATCACCATATTCACAGCAAACTTCTACATAGGAAGCCACGTTATCAAATCGTATGGGATTGTGTACCGCGGTTTTTCCCTCTATGTTACTCAAATAGAGGCCTAGAGTGACTCCATATTTCTTTTCCAAAATAATATACTCTATGCTTGACATTTCAAACATAGTAAGGAATAGCGAACTTAGTGTAACTCAGCGGGTAAGATTCGACTCGGCAAGGGTGTTTGCATTTTTCTAAATTTATTCTATGATTTAACCGGCGCTATCCATTTAGGGGTGGGTGGCGTGCCCGTCGACGGCGAGACGCCTATGGTTGATTTTATTAATTCGATATCTGCCGGTTTACTCTCTCTAATTTGCTTATAAGGGTAAGGCGGTGTGCATGTATTCATATAGATAGGTATGCGCGTGTAGCGTCTGCGTCTGAACACGGAATGCAACATGATCTACCATTTTATATTCCTCTAAAATTGGGAATGAATATTCATGGTATAAATTATTGTATATTAACAACTAATATATGCTAAAGATATACAAATGATGAAGTATTTTCTATGGGAGAAAACTTTTCGTCATCTACCAACATCCATGGGGCTGATTACGTGTCATGGATCATCACGGAGTTAGGATAGGTTACTTCCTGTACCTTACCCATAATCCTACATAAACATAAACCTCCTACATAAATATAAATCTACTGCAAAATAATCGGATACGAGTAGGTTTAATCGGAATAGAAGGAAACTACTTCGGCAAGCACGAGTAGAACTCCTTAGATCATATCTGGCTAGGAGTTGCCATAACCACGATCTTTACCCTGCACCCTAGAGTACATAAGGCCAAGCAGAGACCCCCTCCAAAACATCTACAATGTCATACAATATAAAACCGCCCACACAGAACGTAGGGTATTATGATATTCAACGGTATGAACCTGTTTAAATCTTGTATTCCTGGTCTTGATGACACTCTACCTACAAATCTTACAAATCTTATATTGCATATACAACTCAACAAATGGATGAAAAGAACATGACGCAAACAGTTGAGTATGAGATATTTAGTAGAAACATTCGCAATAAGTGATTAAATTTAGGGAAAATTAGACTTGTGCCATTATGTCAATTGTATTATCTATATTTTCCACTACTTTTGTAATTTCTAGACTCGAGTACCACCCCTTAAAATTGTTGTATTATGACATTGCCGTAGCATTTCTAGTGCCATGAGCCAAATAAGTTTTTACACTAAAATTGGCACGTCAATGCCGTAAATGGAATACGTTTACAACATGGGTATCAATAATAATTGGCGCGATGGCTCAAACCTATTTTTCCTTAAATTATAATTCAAATAAATAATTTTGATACGTGAGAAGAGAGAAAATTATAATAAACTAGTAATTTCTATTTAAAGGATCAATAATAGGTTTATGAGGTTTATTATAGTTCTACGGATGATATCGATTTTCAAAAACAATAACTAACTCCAACACATAAGCTTACAACCACTAGAACACATAAATTTGAAGAAACTTTCATAAAGGGTACAAGGCAGCAATTTGTGATCCTGTAATGCTTATAAATGCTAGTATTAATTATATTGTAACTACCATTGCTAGATGCCTTGTCATAATACAATAATTTACAACTTTTGGTCAGGTACAATTTGTACTCTAGAGGGTGACACAAAGGGCCACACTACAGAAAGAGATGAGAGGATATAAATAAATAATTAACAATTAACACTGGTGAGAGGCGGTTAACAACTCATAAGGAGAACAGTGGTGGCATACGCATTACAAACCAATGATCAAGTCCAGCACATAACAATCACCATGATCAAGTTCAATAAGAGATTTTTTTATTATTCTCATCTCGTGGATACTTTGGATTAAGCGAAATAAGAGAGTATTTGATCGGCACACTAGATCAGTCCACAGCAGCTCCTCTCCTTTCTCGCTGATGAAGCAGTTCAGTGGACACTAGCAGGTTACAAGCAAGTTGAGTGTCTCGCTATAGCTTTAGGCTGTGTCCCTGGTCACGACATTGTGGCTGTAATGTAGTATATTTTGTTCTGTTTTAAGCGGGGCGGCCAGCGGATGCCCTGCTTGTTCTCTGAACTCTTATATGTTGTTTCGTTCTTCTTCTTTTAAAGAAACACGTGCTCAGACACGTTCTCAAAAGAGATTTTTTTTTATTACCCATTCAGAAGGGGCACCTCTAAGTATCAAGTTACTTTAATTTCTTCAGACAAATAGTTTTCACAAACTAAACACGAATTCCATTAGTTTCAATCTAGTTGTGCAATTTATATTGAATTTCAATAATATGTAGTACTATTAGATATATGCATGACCGGGGTCTAACATGGAGTGTTGTGGCGGGGGGCTCGTGCCCCAGTATCGTCTGAGGCCCCTAGAGCCCTCTCCTTATCCTTCTACTTTTCAATTAATATTGGAAATAGCTCGCTTAGCTTTTGCTATAGCTCGCTATTAACTTTTTAAGAAACCTATCACTACGCTATGCAACATGTGTCCGCTACGTCCGCTAAAGGATTTTACGAGATTTAGCATTGCTAAATGCCTGCTAAAGTGGCTTTTGCGAGATTTAGCAGCACTAAATATCAAGTTGCCAGTAGATTTTAGTGGTGTTATTGGCTTAAAGACACAGTCAAGAAAATCGATACAACTAAATGAATGTAGTGTCGACCCTAGACAACGTAGCATGGGCACCTTTTGGGCAGTTAAGAGACATGTTAGAGTTTATTTTTTGGTGTTAGAACAATAATGCTTATAATTTTATATCTGATTATTGATTATTTTATTATTCCACTAATTGATTTAGGTTTTGCTATAGTCTGCTATAGCTTTCTATAGCTTTTAGAGAAGACTGCCGCCAAACTTTATAGCCCGCTATTTACAACATTGCTTTTATTAGGCGGGATTATAAGATTTGTTGCATGGAAGAGGAAGAAAATAAACAGAGCTAGGAGAAAGGAAGAAACACATTGAAGTTGAATTTCCACAAATTCCGATTTGCATGCCTGCGAACATATTTCCCAAATGATCAAATTACAACAAATCAAACCACACACGCAAGTAACAAATATTATCATTTAATATATCGTGTAGACATTAACCTTGAAACATCAACGAGAACAAGTTTCGAAGCAGTGTCCAATGGTCATCATGCCGCAAAACAAAGTTACTCTAGAAATGCAGGTATGGATGGTTTGGCAAGGGAACAAGGGTACCTACCATAGTACACCTACCAATTCCCTCTAAATTACACGATCTTCTCCCTCAGCTCAAAGTTTCGCGGTCATTAGAGCTCCACGTGTCCTCTTTAGGCGCTTCACCAACTCCACCTTCCCTAAGCTCCCGCCCTTCTCCTCCATGGCTTCCTAACTTCATCTCCCCCTCCCTATTAATACAGCTCAGCAGCTCAGTTCCATTTCCATCTCACACACACAAACGCAAGAAGCTCAAAGAAGCTGAGCCAAGCTCAAGAAGAAAAAATAAAGCCTAGAAGGAGGCTCAAGGGGATGATGGGAAGCGAAGGCAGCACGAGCCCAGCGGCGGGCGGAGCCGCCTGCGCGGTCTGCGGCGCCGCGGCGGCGGTGTACTGCGCGGCGGATGCTGCGGCGCTCTGCAGCCCCTGCGACGCCGCTGTGCACGCGGCCAACCTACTGGCGTCGCGCCACGAGCGCGTGCCTATCGCCATGGCCGCCGCGGCGGCGGCATCCGGCGTGTACGACGACCTCTTCGCGCCCGACGACGTCGACGCGGCGTCGTCGTGGCCGGCCGCGGCGCCCGCGCAGGGGCAGGGGAGCCCCCAGAACGGCAGCTCATCGACCAGCTTCACCACCAGCGACAGCGGCGCGGAGGGCAGGAGCCTGTTCGACCTGCTCTCCGACGTCGACCTCGCGGCGGCGGCCCGCGTCACGGGCGGCGGGTACCTGCCGGACGGCGTGGCGCCCGTCCATCACGGCGGCGCTGCACCGCTGTGGGCGCATCCCGGCATGGCCGCGTGGGCTGCCGCGTGGTCTCCAGCGGACGCCGCGGCCGTCGTCGTCCCGGGCGCCGCCGCCGTGGTCGCCGCGGCGGCGGAGCGGGTGGCGAGGGTGCAGAGGTACCGCGAGAAGCGCAAGAACCGCAAGTTCCAGAAGACCATCCGCTACGCGTCCCGCAAGGCCTACGCCGAGGCCCGCCCGAGGATCAAGGGCCGCTTCGTCAAGCGCGCCGCCGGCGCCCCGGGCGCCGCCGCATCGCCGGACACCGACGCCGCCGCCACGAACGCCTCCGACACGTCTAAGTTCTGGCTCTCCTTCTCCGACGACGCCCGCGACGACGGCGTCGGGTTCTACGTCGACGCCGCAGCCTACGGGGTCGTGCCAAGCTTCTAGAATGTTCCAGACACCTCGCGAGGAAGGCCTGCAAAGTTAGGCGGCCACGACACTTCCGGCGGTGACGTTTCGCCCAGCTTAAAACAAGTTAAGAAATGGGCGCGCGCCATGTCGCCGTGCTATGGGCGCCGTCGTTCTTGTTGGTCTCTTGTCATTGTTGTGGTCTAGTATTCGTGGTGAAATTCCGCCATCGCTATTTTTAAATGATGGCCCGGGATTTCGATGGGTCAATGCAACCGGTGAACTAGGGATTCATGCGTTGTAAGATAGCCTAAGTAGATGTTCACCATTAGTTTCCATGGATTGGTTCTCTATGCTAAGACGATTAGTTATGTGGTAATTTCTCTCTTGTATCTCCGCCGAAGCAAAAGTTGTACTGAAAATCCACCATCGATATTTTTTTAGAGATTGTGTGGATTTTCGATGGGTCAATCAGTGAATAAAGTGGTTAATCTTTGGTCAATAGCTTATGCAACCATTCGTCTACAATTTTAGTGTTTTGACTTTCCGTTCCAAGATAATTAGTAGTAGTTCCTTGGTGATTTTGATCTTATTATGTTGCTATTGCAGCGAATAATTGTGGTAAAAATCCGCATAGCTATTTTTTTTATTTTACCAACAATGGTCGGTATTTTTTACGTGTCAATTGGTGAACTAGGGGTTAATAATGTATCTTAAGATAGTTTTTCTTAAATCATTATTACATCCAACGATTAAGGATCCTCCATAGCTACCTTTTAAGTGACAATCAGATTTTTATGGGTCAACCAGGAATAGGGATGATTAATGGTCGCTAAAGATATATAGCTCGTGTAGCTGTTCACCTGTATTGGTTGGATTTCCTATCCTCTGATAATTAGCTCTATGTGTAAATAAAACATGCCTTGCTATTTTTTCAGATAATAATGTGGATTTTCTGTGGTAAAAAGTAACTTCCCGTTAGTGAATTAGGTGATCAATGCATTTTAAGGTAGCTCATGGGAAGAGCTGTCCGAGTAAACTCGTGTAGTTTGTTCACATGTTGCTTTCGCTGTTCTGTCATCTGGGCGAAGATAATAAATCCTATGTGATATCTTATGAACATATAGTAGGTTGCATGATTCATGGCTCCAATTTTCCTAGTGGGTTTTGGAGTGCGACGTGATCCTTGGTCCTTTGTTTAGTTATTTATTAGCTAACGATGCCTGTCATGGTAAAAGTATTTCTGTTTTTGGTTTGTGGGATGTTTTCCAAATGAGGAATTGGTCTTTGGAATATTCTACCGCCATCTTTATTGTAGCGAATTATTGTTGTGATGATGTTTGGACGGTGATGCATTGCATAGTGTCTTCTTTAAATTTACTGTCCTAGGCCCACCTGTCATGGACTGTTTATGCCCTCAGCCATGAGATTGTTCATCAACCCGGATTTCTCGAGATTGGCAGATTGCCAAACGTGTTACATCAGTTGAGAGTACTGGGGGCTGGGCAGGCGTAGGCCTCATCAGGAGTTGATTAGGCCTAACCATCAGGACTGGGCTGGGCATTGGATCCATGAAGCTAATGAGTACTCCTGATGCTGTATATGTTCCTCTTGTTTTTCTACACCATGTTAATTCCTCTTGTTTTAGCAGTTTTTCAGTAAGGGCAATGCAAAAGATGGTATTCCTGCAGGGCTTGCTTGGTCATGTTTCCATCCAGTGTTTCAGGTTCAGTTGACTATAGGGGGTTTGCATTCAAAATCGATGCAATTCTAGTGTTGATTTATAGAGTTCTTGGTTTAGCAGTGGCTTCCAGTTACATGTTCCATTGTTGCGCACATTAGGAAATACAATCTCTTATGCTCATCCATACTCTAGTTCAACTGATAAAGCCGAACCGGCACTGGATACATTCCCAAAATCTCCTTTCTATATTACATGATTAAATACCAATAATCTAACCCTCCAAACCAGAAAAAAGAAACGTAAAAAATAGCACAAGCACCATGAGAAGAAAGGCATGCCGACACCAAACACAAAAAGAAATCGGGGGGTGGGGGGGGGGGTGGTGGGGGAGGCTATTAATTATGGGGAGCAAGATTCAGAAAACAATGTGCAATCATCCATGTCATCGACCTCGTCCTCGAGAATGTTCCATTTCTCTGGTTCCTCCAGACAATCATCAGTAGACAGGAAATGCAGAACCTGAAAGATGACATGCAGAGTAACTGACATTTGGTCATCACTGAACATTTCACAACATGTCAATCAGTTCAGATCAGGTAGTAATTTGATGCATGGTACCTCGGCCATTGAGGGCCGCCACATTGCCGGTCGCATAATGCAGCGGGACGCGACGGCGATCATCCTCTTCAGTTGATCCTTGTCATAGCCGTCTCCGAGGTTCGGGTCGGCAAGTTCAGTCGCTTGCCCAGCCTCCAGGAGTGGCTTTGCCTGGACAGCAAGAGGAAGTCATACATGTGAATTGCTATTTAGTAAACACAGCATAGGTTTCCAATATTTTTGTCTCTAGTTCTCACCCACTGCAAAAGGCTTTGTTTGGAGCAGTCAATAGGTCTCCTTCCAGTGACAATCTCCAGCAGCAGAACCCCAAAAGCGAATATGTCGGTCTTCTCATCAACAATGCCGTGCATGAAATATTCTGGTGCCAAGTACCTGATCAAAGTTTTTTTTCCTGAAAACTTGAGTCGAATATCAATGTTTTTGAATTGATAGTTTAAACATAAATACGGTTCTTACCCAAATGTGCCTTCTATAGGTATGACAGAGTGATGAGTCCACTGCTTGGGGAGCCACTTTGCTAGTCCAAAGTCCGAAATCTGTTGAAGAGATGACATTCATCTTGATTTGATCTTATAATCTTGATTAAATATGGGTTAAGTTTCTTGCAGTTAACAATATTTTTATAAATTGTTGTTGGTTTGTAGCATTTCCTTTGGTCTTCAGATCATATAAGGAGGATCATTGTCCAGTCAGAAAAATGGATTTACCTGAGGTTCAAAGTCATCACTAAGAAGCACATTGGAGGCCTTGATGTCTCTATGGATGATCCTATGCCTGCAGAACATATGCAGATATTGCAAGCCCCTTGCAACACCAACCGCAATCTTGTACCTCAAAGGCCATTCAAGGGTTTTACCACTCTTCCCTGCAAAATTTGACCTCTGTTGTCACAAAGTTTCCAACAAAACTTCTCCATCTCTGAATAATACTACTGACTGAGATTCAGTGTACCGTGCAACGCCGATGCTAGAGTTCCATTTGCGCAGAATTCAAATATCAGGTACAATCCATTCTCAACGCAGCATCCAAGAAGATATGATGTGTTTGGGTGGCATACATGTCCCTGAATCCCTAGTTCCGCCAGGAACTCTTTCTCCTTCTGTTCACTGGGCGTTCCTTTTGCCAGCCTCTTCACAGCTACATATTGGCCATCGGATAGGACGCCCTTGTATACTTCTGCATAACCTCCTCTTCCCGCCAAGTTATCTACAAGAAACCATAAAAAAGATTACAGATGCCTCACTTACGATGACACCAAATTCAGTAAACTTTTGTTACATTAAGAGTAGCCAAAATTCTTGAAACTGAATGAATTATTTGTATACTGATCTCGTTGTTGTACTTCTTATGATGCCAAATTCAGTGATCTTCAGAAGCTCTTTGAATTTGCATACACTAGCCTGAACAGAAATTCTGATAATTTAATGAAATAATTGAAAAGAGTTACCTGGATGGAAGTCATTAGTAGCCACTGAAATCTCCTGAAAGCTGAAGCACCTCCAGGCAGGCTTCTGATCTTCGGCATATGCCGAACCAGCATCGCTGGCCCTCGCGCTGTCATCCCCGATTGTCCTTAGGAATGGAAGCCAGAGCTTCATGTCCGACAACCGCCTCCATAGGCCATTTTGGCCACGCCGGCTCACCTCATGGCTAGACGTGCTGTAGCATTCTTCATTGACTTGGTGCTCCCCTTCCTCCGGACCATCAAGAACCGCTCTAGGCGAACTCTTGTCCTCGGCGCCTTCGTTACTAGATTGAGCCAGTTTTCTCGTCGAGTTTGATCTGAGTAGCTTCTGAAGTGGTGGGAACCTTCTGCTCCATGTTGAGCTTGAGGATATATTGCTCTCTGCTGCTTCCAGTTTCAGAATTAGTACCAACAATATTTTTATCACGCAGCTGAGAAAAAAAATATTTTGACAAAATGTTCTTACCATCGAATGACCGAGACTTCAATCGGGTATTACATTGTGGTAGGCCTTCTCTTCCAACAGCTATCACAGAGCAGTTTTTTGGAGCATGCATGAAGCAGTAGTTTGCAGTCTCAAAATGGCTCCTGTTATGTTGTAACTGTAATTTCAGTCTTCTAACTGATAGTAGAAGTTTCACTTAGAGATGGCACAAAAAGCAGTTCTCGAATTAAATTGCAATTTACTTTTCAAATTAGAAGTATCCCTTGAATTAAATTGCAAATTTAGTTTTGGAAAAAAAGAATTACTTTTCAGTCCATACCAACTCCATATTACATAATCTGACATCGCAAACTTGAGGAGAATTTCAGTTCAGTACTTGAACACATGAGAATTGAAGTAGCCTTCTGAGGTTACCTATGGTATGCATTTCTTGATCTCCCAACAATAAGGATGTTTCCATCAGTCAGTGCAGCTTCTTGGGTCAGAGCTCTCCCAATGTTTGAGCTGCAAACCACCTTAGCCTCCAAATTGATCTGAAAAATAAAAGAAAACAAAAAGGGTTACATATCCGTCTCACACAACATACAGTAAGTCAGTAACCAGTAACAATTATGATTGTCACCCTTAACTACAATACATTATCCCGAGACTACTTCTAGTGAAAACAAGTACAGAGGAGAACATGGACAGCCAAAAAAAGACAGGCTCAGAGCAGGGCACTAATCATGACATAAAGGCCACTTCACCTAACGGGCTAACAGCTGAAAAGATACATGACAAACCTGACAGAAAGGAACACCAACTAGCAATTATGCACAAGCTTTGCTTCCAAGTTCCCACTGCACTGTGGTGTGATCACAGATTTGGGGAAAAGGGAATCTCACACCCAAACAAACAGAAAATACAATCCAAACCGAGAGGGTATTAGGAACTACACTCTGACATCACCTGAATTCATCAAAACAGACGTAGGAACCAAGGAATTACCAAAGCCTAATAAAAAAATTGCATTGTGTGTTTCTTCATTTCAATCTCACCTGCTTGGCCTCGCAGGCTTCGACGAACTCGCCGAGCATGTAGATGACGAAGGCGTTCGCCTTCTGCAGCCTCTTCTTCCTCCCCCTCCCTCCTGCAAGACACAGAGCAACACCATGAACACCTGTGATCGGCACAAGAAGAGCAGCTAGCAGAAACGCCTCATACACTGATCAACAACTTACCGAGGACGTGCACGGCGACGACGGAGTCATTGGCCTTGGCGATGGCGCCGATCGCCCACGACAGCAGCTCCGAGCACCCCCGCGAGTTGTCCGGCACGCCGACGAGTATCCTGGAGACGGAGAGCAGGTGTCGGTCTCCGTCGCCGCACTCCTCGATGGTGTCCATGCTCTGAACTGAACACCAACCCTCCCTCCCTCCCTCTCTTGCTCAGCTCAAGCTCTAGCTGGCCGACAACAAGTGGCACACCGGCACAGTTGCTGCAGGGGCGATGGCGACGACGGCGACGGCGACGGCCGGGACAGCGACAGGGATTTGTAGGTGATGGACGGGGAGCTTAATTCGCGCGTGCATGGTGATAGGTATGCAGTGGCCAGTGGGGCGCAGTGAAAAGGTGGTTGGTTAGTTGGAGGCAGTGATGGCCATTCCATTAGCTCGCTCGCTGACTGGGCAGTGGGCGGCCACCATGGGAGTGGAGGAGCTCTGCTGGGACTGGAGCTGCCATTGCAGGACTACAAAAATGGGGTTGCTTAGGACAGAAGATGCGTGCAGGTACAAAGATGGGTGGAGAGAGAGAGAGAGAGGGGATCGGATGGGATCACTGGATCAGCATTCAGCAGAGGAGCACTACTGTGCCAACTGCCAACCTAGGACTGGTGCCTGATTCTGATTGGATCTTGCAGTAGATGTACTCGAAGCTGGTACCCGATCTGATCTTACAAGAGCACTAATTTCCTCCAAACTGAAACTGATTGGGTTCTGATTATGGAGAAAGCTAGGAGTTCTAGTACTCGTTCATAATTGGGGGAAAGAAATTCTAGCTAGGATATAAGTGGTGGCTCTTGGTCCGAGTACAATAACCATTTCGTGTCAGAGTTGCTTCCATTTTCAAGGGTCGAATTCATTTTAGTATATGTCGCATTAGAGTCGGGTAGATGGTTACTTAAGTGTGCTTAGAGGTTAATGTGTTAGTTTTTTTCTTGAAAACGCAGGAGAGCTGCGTTTCTTTGTATTAACCTTTGGAGGTTAATGTGTTAGTCAATGTGTGGTAGTTGAGGATGAACTTGTCCAATATGTGGACAGGCTTTGACCTTTTGTAGGATATACTTTTCTACATTTCTAAAGCTTGGGTAGACATATATAGATGTTTGACGAGAAGTTACATCAACAAGCTATAGGATAAGAGAACACCCAATCTAGGTTAATGCACCACCTAATGTCTAGTCTGAGAGTAGATGTATTATGTGGCAAATGGCACTTCAACTGTCCACATTACTTTAGAACATGCAAAAGCCTTGCACGCTATTGTGGTACTAATTAAGGAGGACTGGAGGAGAGGGAGGAGACCATGGGATAAGATGCAAAATCCGGAACAAGGCATGAAAAGAACCCAACAATAAAAATACACACTCGGATCGATAAGAAAGCGAACGAACTCCGGAAACAAAGTAGCCCCCCTGCTTCAGCAGTGCTCTTGCTGCCTATGCTGTCAGGAATTCTTTGAGAAGGAATTGGGGCATGTGACTGAACACCCTCCCATTCCTTAACATTATTGCCAGAACACTAAGACCACCTCATGTGTCATTGTCACATCCTTCTCGAAGCACTTATGGATCCCATCTGTGCAGCAGGCCACCCCGCTAAATACAGGTTGGACTTGTTATTTCGATCCAAAAACCTTTAAAATGCTGTTGGTGTGCGTATTATTTTTGAAGAATAAATCCTGGGTTCAAGTTCGGTTTGACGAATTCTGTACTAGCTTTTATATGAAACAGTCTTAAATTCATTCCAAACTATCAATATTAAATCAAAAATTTCAGAAGTTACAGATTCCTATGCTTCCGAAAGATCCAAAAATTAAATTTAAGACTAAAAAATTGAATAAAATTGGGATAGTTTTTATCCAGTGGTTTCAAGTACCGCCTTGCAATCTGAGTAGTTTCCAGCCTTATATGTTGTAGAAATGGTAATAAAACATTTCAAAATTGATTTGAATCTTTGGGTTTGAATTTCAAGTTTTCAAAAATGTAGAGTAGTTGAGAAATGAATACCAATAGCCCATCCAAGTAAATTTGAGAAAACTATACTGCATTTGTAAAAGCTATCACAAAACTACACTTTTTTCTTGGTTTTCCAAAAGTGTATTTTTGTGATTGTTTTCATCATCCTCGTGTGGTTTTGTGAAGTTTACTCTTATTTTTCCATCTACAAACCAGAACCTAAAGAACCCTGAATGACAATATAAAATTTCATCTTCTTTGGATGCTGACATCTCTTTTTTTTCCCTCTAACAATCATATTTGAAAATTCACAACCACTAAAAATATCAGATTTCAAATCGTCTGATGTTCAGCATTTCCAATTTCTAAAAACAAGTTATGATATAAGAACTCATATTTATAGGCTTCATATTTCAGATAACTTGACATTAATCCAAAAGTCCCAAAATTGAATGCCGCATATCATGATTTTTATTTAACGCTTCAGGTAAAATGATACTTCCTGAAAATATACCAAAGCCAGCCTTGTAGGAAGAGAAGTTGTGAGCTGCCATTGTTGGACGAGGCAGCAGCAGTAATGGCGGTTGGTACAGGGAAAGAGGCTTGTTTGGGGTGGAAGCCAAGGCTCACTCGCGCATCGGATCCAGTGGAGGGGTTGCCCTGCCATTCGTTCTCCCGCTGCTTGGCGGCGAAGCCATCAGCGGCAGCATGAGTGTGGAGTGGCCTAGCTAGGCAGTTCAGTTAGCTACCTATAGCCCGTGATCATCCATCAAAAGATCCACCACCATACTGCGCTTTGTTGCGGCGACGGGACATTTGGCTCCGAGTTTCCGATCCCACACGCTTGGAGTTCGTTGCGCCAAATCTCTCGCCATGCCGTCGAGGTGATCATCATCATCATGGCCGGCGCGATGGATCGTGTGTTAGTTTAGTTTGATCTCGAGAGATGCTTCGTTTCTTGGCATGTTTCGCCCTTAGCATGGTGGAGAGATGTGTGGGCGATCATTGCATGGAGATGTGGTGGGCCCCGCAATGCAAGTGTGCGTGGCCTCACACGGCAGGTACTTCCCCACACTTGTTAGAGCATTAGTCTAGCCTGTTGCTGGCTTTATACTGGTGCACATCACTTACAGATGGATATCCAACGGCTAACTAGTTAAATATTAATATAGGTTAATTTCCCATCCCATAAAGTATCTTGGACCTGTGTCTCAGCTGGTTGTAAGCTTGCAGTTCCCTCTCTCCTTCCACATCAGCATTAACGTGACGTGACAATCTATATAGCCCGCTTACCTTACCTTATTATACTTGCTCTTAGTAGAATTCTAATACCTTCGCAAAAAAATATAATGCAATATAATCCTGTGCGGAGTAGTTAAAGTTCGCCGTTAGTAATTAGCTGGAGGATAATACTATGAACGAAGCGATAGCTGATATGACGCTGGGCACTTATTGAAGTATCAATTATTAGTTGGCAGCTGCCTATGCCCCCTACATGCCCAACATGCATTATTTCCTCTTGGCTGAGATTTTGCATCGAGGACGAGACCAGCCAAATGCAGACGGTGCGAGGCAAACCTGCAAGCTTTGAAATCGGAAGCACTGTGGTCCCACCACGGAAGAGGCTAAAAGCCCAACTGTCCAGCGTAGCTTTTCTTTAGCCGGAGCAGCGGCCCAGTCCGCTAGACAGAGGAGCTAGGCCTTCTGTTCCTTTTTTTTTCTTTTGTCTCGTAGCACGGCAGGCTGCTGCGCAATGAGTCCTCACCTGCATTGCCATTCGCCACTCGCATTAGTTTTGCGAGCCCGAGCTGGCAGTGCCAATCACTACTCTATCTATGTTTGTCCTAAGTAATTTTTTTAAAACCTTCACCATCGACATCTAAATTTCTTAGTCTGGCAATAAAATATTGACACTAGTAGATTTATTATGAAAAGTACCTTGTGACAAATGTTTTTTTTTAAATTTACTACAACATATTTTACAGATATTGCTAGTCAATTTGACTTACAATAAAACTAAACAGAGTCTATATTTGTGATCAGAGAGTTCGATCCACTTGGGCACCTGGGTACAGCTAGTTAGCTCCTTTCAGTCGGAAGGCAGCGTCACATAGTCTAATCTTGTACGTTTATGGGTAAAAAAAAATACACTATGAGTGGCTTACGGATGTAGTAATTACCAATGCAAGGACTGTAAAAATTAAACAAAGCTCCTATATGGCCCGAAAAACAAAAGAAACGAAGACTTGCTGGAAAGGTAAATCGAACAAAGAGCTCAATCATATAGCATGGGGCGCGGAAGTGGGAACGCGGTGCGAACCACATGCGGGTTTATTGTGCAAATTGCGATGTACTGTTAAACACACTATAGCGGTTCTCTCTCGCATCTCACACAGTAGGCACAAAAACAAAATCCTGGTATAAACCCACCTCACACATATATATTTCCTGAAGTAGGCCTCTAAGTTTGGTATAAATTAACCCACCTATTTATATATATCTCTGTTGCCGTAAAAATCGGACGGTGAATCTTGCGGAGCACGACACGCTAAGGTCTGGAAGCTCTGCTTATCTCCAGTTCAGGTCCTGCAAATTAGGTTCGAGGCGTGCCAGTTAATTTGACCTGCAACTCACAAGGGAAAAGAAATTTAATCAATAAAATAATAAGAAACGCATAGGCTGGAATTTCAAATAGTTCCAAAAACGCATCGGCCGGAACGTCCGATACATGTAACCAAACATACGTTCCGATACATATAACCAAACATAGGCTATGAAGCTGATTTCATGATGAGATAGTATTAAGAATAAAAATTTTATAATTAAATACACACATTTAATTGAGGTAAACTTATTGCCCCCATCAGTCGGATCGGACTTAACCAAGACAACGCTAACTGCAGGGCAACAAATCAAGCATGATTAACTGATGCATCTAATTATATCAGAATTTATGCTTATCATTAGGTCCAAAATCAGCTAGGGAAGCCGATTTGATACTACCGAACCATCACAATCATACCGACATTGGCCAGCAGATAGATCCAGCCGATAAGACCTGATCTAGCATCATTAATCAAGGATTAGACTCAACCGCAACAGCTTGAGAAAACAACGATAGGGCAAGTGAATCAACCGATCAGACTACTCGCAACAAATTCCAAGATCGTAGATAGTTTGATAGTAGAAGCAAAAATCAAAGAATGAAACGGCTATGAGATTACTGTAAAAAGATCTAGATAAAGCCAACAACCCAGTGACTGTCACTTGATAAATTGTGAAATCTATTAAGAACTAGCAAGAGATCGAACGATGCAGCCTTACAAAAACTTGATAGAAATCGATAACTTGGTAGAGTAAACTAGATGAAACTACAACGATGCGCCGATAGCTAAAGCCTAGAGAATCTGATGAACACGAACTTACCAACAAGCTGGAGATCGATCCGATGCAGAACTTCTTGCTGAAGAATTCATCGAGAACTACTCCACTCTTACTCCTAGGATTTTGGCAAAGTGCCAAGAAAAGTTGTATTGATTGATGATTATTCTTTACAAAACCCTTACTACCTCTATTTAAACCCTAGTCTAAATCTTGATCGATTACGATTTGTTACAAACTTAACTCTTAAACTAAAAACTACCATATCTATAAGACTTCCTTAAAAGGAAATAGACTTCTGCTGATGTCATCTCTTAGTCCGATTCGATTTCTTCTTAGCCACCCGTTGATTGAGTCCACGTGGTCTTCATCTGTTAGCATATCTTTGACCACCCTTGACTCATGTGCTCAAACGATTCCCCAAGGAATTCATCGTCTTCATTTTTTCTCTTGCAAAATTTTAGCGTCAACATATGCCCCCCAATTTTGAAATAAATATATTTTTTGTTCTGAAATTCCTGTGGATGATCGTGACGTTATATCTCCTCTCAGCAAAACCCAAGCTCAGGTTGACCGTTTCATGCTTGGTTAGCCGATTCCATTGAAGCCACATTTTCATATTAAATTTCAAAACCTCGTCGTCCATAACTCCACATCTGCCTCACCTCCATAATTTCCGGCGCACCTTCTCCGATTCCTTAGGCGACGCTTCATCTTCCAACGGAAGTTGGCTTCACGAGTTCCGAGACATTAATTGCTTTCTCCTCCCCGTGGCTATAATATGACCCTCGAACGCAGCGAAAGTTACAGATTCATGCTCGGCCTCCATTCGCGTTTCCTCATCTCTTCTATTCTTCCTCCTTCCTCCAAATCAACCAAGTGGAAAGCCATGGACTGCAACAAACGCCCAATGGAGGAAGCACCAGGAGCCCATCTGCCACTTCGCGAACGCCTCCACCGCCAAGGGTAGGGATAACTTCTCTTCCAATCTCATCCATATTCAAGCAACTAACCCTTTTGATCTTGCAGAGCCATCTCCTCCGCCAGATCTCCTCTTCTGCCACCGGTGGCCGGTGAAGCTTCCAGTGCTGCCCGTGAGGCTCACTCCGCAGCACACGCAGACTCCTCCGACTCCGCCGATTCTTATACCAGTGATGATGCGTGGCGTTTCCTCCATGAGAGGAACGTAACCTGCAACTTGTAGTGCGAGGCAACTCGCGAGGTGGGCGGTATGAGTAGTGCCTCGAAGCTACTCAAGCTGCCCTTTCTGCCGCTGAGGGCGAGACCACTGCTGCCCGGGCATTGCTAGCCAACGCCGATGCCAGAGTAGCAGGTCAATTTCTTTTCTTAAACAAAGTCTTTTCTTCATCCGCTTTCCTCTCATCTGCCTCTTTTGACCCCGACAGCCTTGGAGGCACAACTTCAAGCCCTCCAACAGGCAGCAAGCAGTGCGTCAGACGCGGTTAATGCCAGAGGCGCTCTGCTCATCGATCGGCTCCAAGACATCCCCAACCGCATCAGGGAAGTCGCCACACATGGAGTCCGCTAAGGTGCGGCGACCGCCCTAGCTATTGCGCAGCTCCACACCGGACGCGAGCTGTGTCATTTGCAGCCTGTCTTCCCTGAAGGAGAGGAGCTGGCTGATTACGACGATCTGGTCAACGACTTTGAATTAGTGGCAGAAACCATCGGCAATGAGATCAATGCTGATGGTATTGTAAACAAGGTCTTTTATGCCATTAAGCTGTATTGTGAATGATCTCAATGAATGAATGATCCTTGCTTACATTTGTTTGTATCCGAGTATTCTTGATTTTTTGCTCTTAAGGCGATACTTGTCATTTCAACTATCTCTCGGTCGATGTTTGTTTCCTCACATTGGCTCTGACGCACCAACCCAAACACTTGAGAAATACTTCTTCAAATATTTTCCACTAAAAGCTTTAGGAAATTTCTCCCCTTCCAATGTCTCTATGATATATGCATTGCCAGGCAGACATTGCTTTATCCGATAGGGACCTTCCCAATTAGGTGGCCATTTTCCAAATCGAACATCCTTCACTCCTATCGGCAGTATCAATTTCCAAACTAAATCTTCTTCTTGAAAGCCTTAGGCTTAACCTTTTTATCATAAGCCCTAGCAACTTTTTCTTGTTAACTTCAATATTTTCCAATGCTCGTAGCCGATATCCTACTAACTCTTCAGATTCGTCAATCATCAAATTCTTGTCCTCGAACCAGTTTTCAATTCCTACGGAAGTATTGCTTCATGTCTGTAGACTAGCTGATAAGGCGATATTTTTGTAGCACCATGGCAAGCCATCCGATAACCCACAATGCTTCTGACAAGAAATCATACCACTTTCTTGGGTGTTCATCGACTTTGCGCTTGATCAACTTGATCAAACATTTATTTGAAGCTTCAGCCTGCCCATTAGCTTGAGCATAATATGGTGAAGAATTTAAAGAATTTAACAGTTTAATCCCCAATCCAGCAGCAAAATCTTTGAATTCATCAGATGTAAACATAGTCCCGATCCGTTGTAATTGTCTGAGGAATCCCAAATCGGTAAACGATATGCTCCTTAATGATTGAAATTATATCCTTTGATATTGACGTTTTCAAAGGAACTTTCTCCACCCATTTAGTAAAGTAATCCGTGTCGCTACCAGAATAAACTTATGCCCTTTACTAGATAACGGATATATCTGGCCGGTCAGGTCAATACCCCATCCTCTGAACGACCAAGGTTTCACTATTGGATTATGGCCGATGCTGGAGCCCTCTGGACATCACCAAATCTTTGAAATGCTTGACATTCCCTGTAATATATGAAACAATCCTCTAGCATCATCGGCCAAAAGTAACTGCTGCGTCAGATTACCCACTTCATTTTATAAGCCGATTGATGAGCACCGCAGATGCCTTCGTGCACTTCATCCATAATTAACTTGGCCTCTTCTTCACTCAAGCATTTGAGCAACACACCATCAATCGTCCAGTAGTAGAAATCTTCTTCCAAGAGCACATATTTTAGTGCTTTATAGCGCATCTTCCTAGACACCCTACAGGATGGTTCCTTCAAGTAATCCACAATTTCTTTCCTCCAATCATTTGCAGCTAGATCATCCACAAAAATATTAGCCTTTCGCTAATAACCAGAGGCGGCTTGAGCAGCCGATTTGCTTCCTCATTTTGTGCTTTTGGAATATGCTCTATTGTCACATATACGAATTCATCCAACAACCATCGTCATTCCTCAAAGTACTCAAGTAAGATCTCATTGTTGCACTCGTAAACACTGAGCAGTTGGTTGACCACCAGTTGTGAATCCCCGAAGATTTCCACTGTATCGGCCTTGACTTCTTTTAATAACTTAATTCCTCTGAGAACTACCAATACTCTGCCTGATTGTTGGTACTTGCAAAATTAATCGGGAAAGCGAACATAAAAGTTCCCCCCCGAGGCGAAATGAGGACCAAGCCAATACCACACCCTTGGCCATAGGATGATCCATCAAAGAATAACGTCCATGGCATCGGCTCAACAAAACTTTGTAATGATCCATGATGTTGAGCTACAAAATCAGCTACTGCCTGACCCTTAACAACATTAACCGATTCATAACGTAGATCAAACTCTGTGAGGGCAAGAATCCATTTCCCAATCCTCCCTTTTAATATCAACAGATATAGCATATACCGTACTACATCATCCTTCAAGACCACGGTGCATTCAACCAATAAAAGGTAATGCCTTAACTTAGTACAAGAAAAATAAAGGCATAGGCTTAACCTTTCAACAGGAGGGTATTGGGTTTCATCGTCTATGAGTCTTCGGCTAAGGTAGAAGATCACACGCTCCCTTCCTTCGAATTCCTGAATCAAGACCGACCCGATTGATCGCTTGTCAGCCGATAAATATAATTTGATCGTCTTATCTTTCTACGGAGGTATCAAAACTAGAGGAGACTTTAAATACTCTTTTATATTATCAAAGGCCTCCTGCTGCTTCTTTCCCCATATGAATTCTTGATGGGCTTTTAACTTCAATAATGGAGAAAAAAGCCGGAATCTTCCCTGATAAAATCAAAATAAATCTCCTGATCAAGTTTATCTTGCCGATTAGAGATTGTAATTCGGTCCTGTTGATCGGAGGAACTTTTTCATTAATAGCCTTGATACTTCTCTAACTAACTTTGATTCCTCTTTCATGAACCATAAATCCAAGGAACTGCCTAGCTGATACCCCAAATGCACATTTGTTCGGCTTCATCTTTAAACCATGCTGCCTGGTGCACTCAAGAGCTTCCCGCAGATCGGCTAAGTGCTTCTTGTATCCCTTTGACTTAACCACCACATGATCAATTTAGATTTCCACAATCCTGTCGATGAGTATAAAATATATAACTCCTTGCACATTGATAAGTAGCACCAGCATGTCTCAGACCAAAAGTCATTACAACCCACTCATATAGACCAATAGCTCCAGGACACATGAACGCAGTTTTTAGAATATCTTCTTCTGCCGTTAAAATCTGATTATATCTTGCATTACCATCCATGAAGCTGATCACTTTATGTCCCGATGCGGCATCGACCAACATGTCTGCCATCGGTATTGGATAACCATCCATAGGCGTGGCTTTGTTCAAGTTTGAAGTCCACACAAACACATATTTTCTATTTTTCTTAGAAACAGGAACGATATTAGAAATCCACTCAGCGTATCGACATGGCCGAATAAATTTCGCTTCGTACAACCTAGTTATTTCAGCCTTAATATCTGCATGTAGCTCTGGCTTAAATCTCCTTGGAGCCTGCTTGTACGGCCGATAACCTGGTTTAATTTGGAGCCGATGTTTGATAGTCGATCGGCTTAATCCTGGCATCTCATAATGTTCCCAAGCAAAACAATCTCGATACTCTTATTGATTCTATTAAATCTTGTTTGTACTCAGAATCCAATTTAGCACTTACAAATGTCGGCCTAGGTATATCTTTTGAACCAATGTCTACTTCTTCTAGCTCATCGGCCGACATAAAACCATGCCCTAGCTTGCCTTCTTCATCGAATTCACTATTAATTAAAATAAGCTGCCCGAGCTGATTGTTTGGATCAGATTTAGCCTAAGTCGGACATTTGCAGGAACTCTCCTTCCCATGCCTTCCCTGACAAGCACTCTATTCCGTCAAACTCCCAAGCTGATGCATTGGCTGCAGCGACGCTGACAGTTGCGTCAATCGACACTACTTCGATGTCGTCCCCTTGCCATTGGATGGGACATTGATGCATGGTGGAAGGAATGCAGCAGTTTGCGTGAACCCAATCGCGTCTGAGGAGCAAGCCGTAAGACCCTTTTCCATCAACAACAAAGAAAGTTGTGGGTAAAGTCTTACTACTGATGGTGAGCTCCATGTTCAGAACCTCTCTAGCTTGCGAGAAATTCCCACCAAAGTCCTTGGGTGTCATATCGATCTTGATTAAATCTTCTGGAGTCTTCCCAAGCTTCCGATACATGGTGTACGGCATGAGGTTGACAGTAGCACCTCCATCTACTAGCATCTTGGTCATCAGCTTCCCATCGACAAAGCCTTTCAGGTAAAAAGCTTTGAGATGCTGATGCTTCTCTCCCTCTGGCTTGTTGAAGCATGCTTGCTAAGGGTGCACGACCATGTGCGCAGTAACCTCTTCCTCATCTTCTTCATCCGGTTGACTCAGATACTCTGCAGGCAAGAAGAATACCATATTTATGTTAGCCGATGCTCCGGGCTCATCGGCCTTTTTCTTAGGGCGCCAGATTTTGGCGGCCTCAGCTTCCAGCTCAAGCTACTCGGTCTGCCTGAGATGCTGCACTCTTCTTTTCTGGGATCTTGTCAAACCCCCAGGCACCACTGTGGGTTTGATTTGGGATATACTCGCGGCGGTACGAGGGTTCATCCAATTCTTCACCCCGGCTCTGTCTAGCCGATTGTTCTTGTGGGAACCTTAACCTCTCATGCATCGGGATTCTTTTTTGTGGCCGATCACGATGATCATATTCTTCTGGCCGCCTATCACGCATCGGCTGTTCTCCTTCCCGAGATCGGTACTTGATCCGATCATGGATGGAGCGATGTTGCCTCTTGTAGTCATGATAATCTTCTTGACGTTCGTTGCATTCTTGGAAATTTTGAATCAAAGGTAATCCTAGACCCTCCTTCCAGCAGTAAGCGAAGAAAGGATAACACCAGTGTGATTCATGGTCGCGTTGTTCTGCTTGTAGGCATTTCTGATCCTTCTCCAGTTGACGTCTGTACTTGTTCAAGAACATCTGTGATGTGACTTTCTGGTGGCACGTAGCTCCAGAGGTCCGTCCTGCCCTGTGTCGGTTGTTCTGACGAACACGATGGTCATCACCCCTGACCTCATCGGCTAAAACTTGGACTTAGGGGTCAACCGATCTGGATTCTTTCGCCCTTCTTGACGTCAACACCTTGGTTTTTCCTTCCCTGAGTTCCACCGTATTGACATTTGCTGCAGGAACGGATGCTGGTGGATGTTTATCGGCTTCTTGTTTTCTTCTATCTGGATTCTCCCCTGTTTGATAGCCGATTGGATCTGCTAACGGAAGACCTTGCACTCATTAGTACTATGAGAATTTGAATTGTGCCACTTGCAGTACTTTTTATTCTTCAACTCATCAGCCGATGGAATATTATGATTCGGGGAAAGCTGAATCTGCTTCTTCCTTAGCAAGAAATCTAATATCTTATCGGCTTTTTTAACGTCAAAGCTGCACTTCTCGGTGTTGGCCTTGACCCACAGACACGACACTGGTTTTGTTCCCGGTCCATTCGGCCAAGCCGACTTCATTGTCCTCTTCAGAGTCCGATTCCAGAGAGCCCACACAAACCACTTTCTTCTGGTATCGGCTGCCCCTGGAGTCTTGATAGCGGTTTTCGTGAGCCGATACCCACTGCTTTCAATTCCTGGGAAAAGTATCTGTCCTTGATAGCCGGCAACAATCCCTGAAAAGCTAACTCTGCCAGCTGCCCATCGGCCAAGTTCAAACTGAGGCATCGGCTCCTCACGTCACAGAATCTCTGAATGTACTCCGTAACTGATTTATCATTCCTCTATCTGACAGCGATCAAGTCTGCTAGGCGCATCTCATGATGTCCGATGAAGAAGTATTTGTGAAACTATTTTTCCAAATCGGCCCAGCTGCTGATAGAATTAGCAGGCAATGATGCAAACAAGTGAAAGTCGATCCAGACAGAGAAAGTGGAAACAGGTAAACCCTTATAGCATCTTCTGCGACGGCCTCTCCTCACTATGCAAGGAATCGACTTATGTGCTCAATAGTCGATATGTTATCCTAGCCGGAGAGTTTGGAAAAGTCCAGCACTTTGTCCCGATTTGGCAGAGGTACACGAACGAACACCTCATGGTAAGGGTGCCGATACATGTACATCTGGTGCTTAGGATTCAGCCTGAAATGATTTTGAATCACATCAGCTATCCTTCTAGTCTAGTCTTCATTTTGCATCACAGGCTGAGGGATCGGCGATGCTGGGATTGGAATTGGCATCTGAGCAGTTCCCTAAAGCGGACCTTGATACCCTCTGTAATCTGACGCCATGTGATAGGCGTGAGGAGGTCCACCATGTCCTGAATTAGCCTGGTACCACGCGGTTTGGAAGTACGGGCCAGGGACATCTTGAGCATAGAACTGCGTGTTGGGATATGCAACCTGCTCGCCTTCGAGCTGATGACCAGTCTAAGCTTGTTGCCGATACTCTTGGGCATGCAATATCGGCACCAATAGTTGATGCCCCCCATGCACGGGAGGTGCTTGTTGAAACTTCTACGGAGGTGGCACAAGAGGTTGTGGAGCGTAACCACTCATTGGATGAGGAACTGTGTATGGTGGCCCTGTTGTCGGTCAAAACCCACCGGCAAGCAGCGACAGGCAACACGAGGAGCCGGGAGGCTCCCGGGACTGCTGGTGGATCTCGGTCCCTCGGTCAACGGCCCAGAAGTCCGGCACATGCCCTGGCTTGATGAAGTGCTAGGCATGCCACCTGACCTATACCTGATCCAGAAGGTGTAGAAGTAGTTATCAGTTATTTTCCTGCATGCACAGCCACGTCAAACATTAGTCCGAGCCGCGATCAGCTCTTAAAATGACTCCCAAGATCGGCTAGAAGAGCTGATGGAGCCTCTGCACTGCGTCGGACCTGTCTTCGTACCAGGTTGAACCTTCGGGTAACTCTCAGAATCGGCTAAAAGAAGCCGATTGCCCCGTTTAACAGATCGGATCTATTAATATTTGAATGTCTTGTACGAATCCGATAGTAAAGATAAAAGCATGCTCTGTAATTACCAAGCTAATCCAATCTACGACAGTAAAGGTTTTCACCGTGTAACCGGAACATCCTACGCGTGGTTAAGCCTAACGAACATGAAAGATAGCAGGACGCTAACCTAAAAAGAGGCCTAAAAACCAACTAATAAGCCGATTCCCGGAACAATCCCTCCTTAGATTACCATAAAGCACCAGACATGCAGCCGGAACATTCAACCCGTTTGAAGGGCCTAATCATACGGATATTAAACCAATTCCTTGTAGTACAAAGAACTACCATAACAGATTAGATCTACTAAGTAAAAACAGAGCAAGGCGCTGCCCTTGCACCTGGGATCACATACAAGGGCAGCCAAACGATTACGAACAGCAAGCAGAGCATGGATATATTATTAAGAACTAATGCAGTATCATAATCGTTTAAGATAACTAGTGTTACTTGCCATCAACAATGCTTCAGCACGAGAAACACAAAGATAAGCAGATAAATGTGATGCTGCCCAGACCATGTGGAGCATGATCGGAGCAGCATGTCAGTTACCAGGAGAAACCCTTGGGAGAAGGGATGGCGATGCGCCGAGAGTTTGTTGTGAATGTTGGATTGTTATTTTTATTGAATCTCACGATACATATTTATAGTCTGGAGACTTGATCTTCTTAACTAACCCTAGCTGATTACGATACAATCTCTTATCTTACTATTTTTAAACTATCCTTACTAGATACACGGCCATTCCGGCCCTTAATACGCTCACACAGGAGCCGATTCGCAAACCATTACGATGATCTCCTTCAGCCCATGTTGCTCTCGGCCCATCCTTTGGCCCAGTCAAATTATGGCGATAACACATGCCCCCCTGGTTTTGGCAATGATAATTCCAAAACCATTGCTTCTTCGACTTCTAAGACTTGTACACGCACATGCCGCTCCCAATGCCATCGGACGCGACCCCTAGGCTTCCAGAGCTTGTACGCGCGCGCTGCCCCCCAATGCCATCGGACGTGGCCCTTCGACTTCTCCCTCGAAAATCATCATAGCATCACTTCGCCTTCCATCTCTGCCCTTATAAACTGGCATCGGCGGATCTGCTTCTATTCATCCCCTTCCTCCGTGCATTAACCGCACCAACATATTCTGCATCCCCCAGCAATGGCTTGCTTTTCCTCTGCCACCTCCGACTGCTCTTCCTCTTCTTCCATAATCTCCATCACCTCTCTTGACTCCGAAACCTCCAGAGAGGCAACGCCGGAGTTTGACTCAGTAGCTTCTTATGAAGCTCTCGCTCCTCTGCATTGGGACGTGGAGGAGTGGGACTTCAGCATTTGGTCAGAGGATGATGAGTCCCTAACCGATGATGAGGACCTCCAGATTCTCCTTCATGGGGACCTGGACGAAGGCGACGAAGATTCCTGGGATGACGACTTCTTCTCTTTCTCAGAAGAAGATGCCAAGGACACTTCCACCGACGACGACTCAGCAGCAGGAGGGTTCCTGCACGGCGGATCATCGACTTCTGAAGGCGACGGGGATGCCAGTGACAATGCCAGTCATAGCAGCAATGATGGCGGCAACAGCGGCAGCACCGGCAGCAGCGATGGCAACAGCGATGATGACACCAGCGCATCCCCCCCATACAAGCGCCGTAAGTGTGCAGAGCCGGTAGATCGGCTTCTTTTGTAATAATTTCTTGTAGGTGAACCCTTTTATTTCAGCGAGCCAATGTCTGAAAATCCAATCTTCTATAGTCCGATGGCATCGCATCGGCCTTTCTCCTTGAATTGTCCGATCCAATCCCAGGCTTTTCTTTTATTCCGGATCAGAAATCTCAGAGATCTTCAAGAACTCGAGTACCCTTCAAATGATCTCGCCAATAACAAGTGTACTCTGTCAAGATCCATCCCTACTTTTCTTTTTCCATTTGACTATGTGCCAAGGCAATTTGTCTAACTCTTCCTTGAAATTGGCTCTTTAAGGAAACAGACGTGCCCCTGTTGTTACTACTTTCCCCCAATCCCAAATCAAGTAAAAAAATATGATTACCAAGAAAAACCCGCAAGGAAGTCGAACCTTTTCTTTTAAGAACAAGAGACCCTTGTAGTTTGCCTGATTTGAGTCGCGCTGCAGAATCCATTATGCCGGCCTTGATAAGACACCTGCAATCGACTTCTTTGCTTGTTATCGAAGCCTGGGACTTGCAGGGTCCGATTATTGCTTCTAAAGTCGATGGCTTAACATCGGCTATTCAATCTTCAGTTCCGGGCGCGGACCTGCACTGTTCTTTTTTTTTTTCAGATCTGACTTGTTCATCTCGTTCCACCATACGGCCTGATGCATTGCACCGGCTTTTAAAGTACCCGATAGATACTGACTTGCAGCCTGATATGCCACGAGGTACCCGATCAGATGGACTTGACGTACCGCAAAGTACTCGATTATGTCAACTTGCAGCCCGATGTATCACATCGGCTTTCCTCACAAATAGCCTGATTGTGTTGGTCCATAGCCTGATGCATTACATCGGCTTCATCACTCATCTTCCCACATGCTCGGGAAATATTTCTTGAGATGTTGGCCATTGACGGCTACCGGAAATTTAACTCCATCCAATTCTTCAAGCATGTACACATTCCCTGGTAGAACCTTATCAACTCTATAAGGCCCATGCCAATTTGGAGATCATTTACCATATGTCACATCCTTAGTCCCCAATTGTAGCACTGCTTCCCATACTAAATCCCCAACCTGGAATTCCTTCGGTTTAACCTTCTTATTGTACGCGCGGGCTACCTTGGCCTTATTTTCCTTGATCTTTTCCAGCAACCAAAGCCTGAGTTCCATAATGTCTTCCACATTGTTGCTCATTAGAGCGGCATATTCTTCAGCAGTCAAATCATTCTGAAACTCTATCCGTCTCGAACCGGCCGTAATTTCCCATGGCAATATGGCGTCCTGCCCATACACCAAATGATATGGTGAAGTTCTTGTTGCCCCGTGGCATGAAACACGATAAGCCCATAATGCTTCTGATAATACTTCATGCCAACGCCGTGGGTATTCATCAATCTTCCTTTTGATTAGCTTGATCAAGCTCTGATTGGACGCTTCGGTTTGTCCGTTTGCATGAGCGTAGTACGGAGATGACCTGATCAATTTAATTCCCATGTCGGCAGCAAACTTTTTGAATTCATCAGATATAAACACTGATCCTCCATCTGTTGTGATGGTCTGGGGAATCCCAAACCTATGAATAACGTGTTCTTTGATGAAATTGATGACGTCCCTCGATGTTACTGACTTCATAGGAACAGCCTCTACCCACTTGGTGAAATAATCTGTGATGGCCAAAATAAACTGAGGGCTTTTACTCGATGGAGGATTAATCTTAGCAATCATGTCCATGCCCCAGCCTCTAAACGGCCAAGGTTTGATGATAGGATTCATTGCTGATGCTGGTACTATTTGTATTTTCCAAAACCTTTGACAGGCCTGGCATCCCTTATAATACTTGAAGCAATCTTCCAGCATATCAGGCCAATAATATCCCGAGCGTCTAATCAACCATTTCATCTTGTGGGCTGATTGATGAGTACCACACGTACCATCATGGACTTCATGTAAGAGCCGATTGGATTCAATCGGCCTTAAGCACTTAAGCAGTAGCCCTTCCAGAGTCCTGTAAAACAAGTCGTCCCCTATCAATACATACTTCATGGCTCTGTAACATGTCTTCTTTGGTGCCCCCCGAGCCGGATCCTTCAAGTAATTGAAGATATCGGCTCTCCAGTCCCCCTGGTCCAGCAGGTTTATTGGGAAATCAGCTCTATCCGCCGTATCCTTGTAACCTCAAGCCACCTGAGTAAGATCATTAGCCTCCGAATTTTGTACTCTTGGTATCCAATAGAAATTTATATATCTGAACCGGGCCATTAGCTCTTGACATTGTCTCCACAATGGAAACAACAACTCACTCTCACATCGGTACGCTTCCGTGAGCTGAGAGATGACAAGTTTTGAATCCCCAAAAACTTCGACTGCTTCTGCTCCAGCTTCAAGAAGTAATTCCATACCTTTGTGCACCGCTTCATACTTGGCTAGATTATTGGTGCAAGGTGTTGGCAACCTGATTGAAAAGGAATATGTTGCCCCCCGAGGCGAAATGAGCAAGATACCTATGCCAGAACCATCTCCACAGATTGATCCATCAAAATACATTGCCCACGCGCGGATGGAAAGTGCTGCTATGTCTGAGCTGGTCCTTTCTGCAACGAGGTCGGCCAGCGCATGCCCTTTGACTGTCTTCGCAGGCTGGTACCGGATATCGAACTCCGACAAAGCAAACATCCACTTACCGAGTCGGCCTTTCAACACCGGGGCCGACAACATATGCTTCATAACATCTGATTTGCAGATGACAATTGTCTCGGCAGAAAGCAGGATGTGGCGGAGTTTCGTACAGGTAAAGAATAGACAAAGACATAATTTCTCAATTTCGGGGTACCTGGTCTCTGCATTTAACATCCTTCTGCTGAGGTAAAAAACAACTCTCTCCTTGCCATCATGCACTTGTACGATGACCGAAGCGATGGAAGTGTCACCTACTGACAGATAAATATGGAATGGCTTACCCTGCTAGGGTGGTACTAACATAGGCGGCTTGCATAAATATTTTTTGATATCTTCAAACGCCTGTTGTTGCTCTGCCCCCTAGCAGAACTCGTCATTGGCTTTAATTTTTACCAACTCCATGAATGGCTCGATTCTTCCTGACAGATTGGAAATAAATCTCATGACAAAATTGATCTTGCCAATGAGTTGTTGGAGTTCCTTCTTTGTAGTAGGTGGCACCATGTTCTTACAGCTTCTTGACTTTTTAGGCCGATCTCAATTCCTCGTTCATGAACTAGAAAACCTAGGAACTGACCGGCCGATACACCAAAGGCGCACTTCTTTGGATTCATTCTAAGCCCGAAATTCGTGGTTCGTTCCAAAACCCGCTGTAGATCTCCTAAATGCCGCTCAGCCGATGCAGATTTCACCACCACGTCATCAATGTAAATTTCTACCAGCTTACCGATCAAGTCATGAAACATATAATTCATGGCCCGTTGGTATGTAGCACCAGCATTTTCAACCAAAAGTCATGACCACATACTCGAATAATCCCACTGCACCTGGTACTCTGAATGCGGTCTTATGGATATCCTCTGGAGCCATAAAAATTTGGTTATAACCAGCGTTGCCATCCATGAAACTCAACATCTTGTGACCAGCAGCTGCATTAATCAACGTCTCCGCAACCGGCATCGGGTACTCATCCTTTGGTGTGGCTTTGTTGAGATCTCTGAAATCCACGCAGACTCGCTACCGGCCATCTTTCTTCTGTACAGGCACAACACTGGAAATCCATTCAGCATACCTACATGTCCTGATGAAGCCTGCTTCTAACATCTTTTCAACTTCTTTCTTGACTTCTTCTAGAACTTCAGCCTTCATTTGCCGCGCTCGTTGTTGGAACGGCCGAAATCCTGGCTTAAGAGGGAGCCGATGCTCAACAATACTTCTATCCAACCCGGGCATCTCTGTGTAATCCCAGGCAAAACAATCCGCATATTCTTTCAGCAACACTATCATCGGCTCTCGCAACTCTAGAGTCAACTTCCTGCTGATAAATGTTGGCCGCGCTTATCCCCAGGACCAATGTCGATTTCTTCCAGCTCGTCAGCAGATGTGAACCCGTATCCTAATTTCCCTTCATTCATCAAGTCGATGCTGCAAATAAATGATGAGTACGATGTAAAAGGATTTGGCCGATCGCAGGGACCGGCCGACTTGTTCTTTTCATTAATTTGTGCCACTTTACAATCAACATATGGCCGGCTGCTCGAGCGGCCCTCTTTGTGATCATTATAATGATGTAACATGGTTGATAAAAACAATTCACTTCTTATTTTTTGGGGCCGATCGCAGGGATCGGCCTCTCCTGTTACCTTGGTACAGACTAACTTTGGCACCCCCTCTACTCCGTAAGGCCAGTGGATAAGACCAGCCTCACCCCATTTTTTGTAGCTTTCACGCGGTCGCAACCTTCCAAGCTAATCCCTGAGATAGGCTCCTGGTCTTCTGCGTCCCAGACACTCATGGTAGCATGTGAAACTTCAACAGAATGATCCGCATGGACTACTTCTACTTCATCTCCATCCCATTGAATCAGACACTGATGCATCGTAGAAGGAATACAACAATTAGCATGGATCCAATCTCTCCCAAGTAGGATGGTGTATGAGCCCTTGCTGTTGACAACAAAAAATGAAGTAGGGACGGTCTTGCCTCCTATCGTTAAATCCATGCTGAGGACTCCTTGCGCCTCCGAAGTTTGTCCGTTGAAGTTGCTTAACGTGATGTTAGTTTTAATCAGATCCCCAACAGAATGCCCCAACCGGCGCAGCACTGAGTACGGCATTATGTTAACCGCCGCTCCTATGTCGACTAGCATCCTGCTGACAGGCTGGCCGTTTATGTAACCCTTGAGATATAAAGCCTTCAGGTGCCTGTAACTCCTCTCTCGGGGCTTCTCAAATATGACTGGCTATGGCCCCAAGTCAAGCTGAGCCACTGGCACCTCCTCATGGCTTGGTGCGTGAAACTCTGCAGGGAGAAGAAACACCATGTGTGCATCAGCTGATGTCTTTACATCGGCTTTCGACTTCTTGGGACGCCATACCTTCTTAGAGGAACTTGTCGGTGTTTAACCGGCTGCCCACCGAGGGATATACCCAAGGTGGTAAGTTTTGGGTGAGGGAACGCCGAGATCAGAAACTCGAAGATGCAAAGAACACAAGACTTTAGATAGGTTCGGGCCGCGTGGAGCATAACACCCTACGTCCTGTATGGTGGTTTGTATTCTCTTTGGTGTAGAATGACCTAATGATCTTCTGTTTTGAGGGGGGTCCCTGACCTCCCTTATATATCCGAGAGGTCAGAGTTACAAAGATGCTAACCAACCTCTGTCAAGGGATCATACCAGAGCATATCTCGAGTAGATCCTCTCCGTGTTGGTTAACTCTATCTCCTACTTAAACGGGATAAACAAGAGATAAAGGAAACGAATAAGAGATAAGATGGGCTTAATCTCTTAGACTACGCGACATGCCCAGCCCGGTGGCCCCGGGTCTGACAAGCCCCCGAGCTCTTCGTAGCTGAGTACTGCAGGCTTATCGAGTACTTTCGAAGCAGTCTTCGACTTCTTCCGATGATCCGTCTTGAAGTCCTCCTTCGAGTACTTGCTTGGCTGCATCAAAGCTATGAGGTGCTCATGCCCCGAATTTTATTTCTGATATGGTGTGCGATTGCAAAATCGCACTCCATATGGAGTAGCCCCCGAGCCTTAGGTTGAGTCGGAGAATCAGGCTGAGGGTCCCACTTGTCTGTAGTCTTCCTTATCCTTCAAAAAAAATTTGAAAAATAAGTAGTCGATGCCACGAACCCCGCAGCCCCCGAGCCTTGAATCCAAATCCCACAAAATTGGAGATAAGGGTCCAAAAATCGTGGCATACAGGCGAAACAATGACACGTTAAGGGGAGATCGAAGCGATGGTACAAATGATGTAATTAGACCAAAGATTCGAAAAACCCCTTTTTTCGGGCTAATTAGCCCTGAAAAAATGATTAATCAAATATTCAATCTAATCAGATCACCAAATGACCCCTCATCTTCGGAATATTCCACGAAACGAATCTTGAACTTCAGAACAGTAACTTTCCCCCACTCTGCTGGTTATTTATCCCCACGATAACTGTAGGAAAGAACCACGCTTTCAATCTGCATTCCATCAAGAGCCACCAAATTCTCCAATCCGAGCCAATCGCCGCCGCCTTCCCCCAAGAAAAACTCTCACCCCGACCTCCCCGCCCCTCTCCCCGCAGCCCCCGAGCATCTCGTGGCCGGCGCATCGGAGATGACGACCAAGAAGTCAGAGATCGAGGGATTGAAGAAGGATGCGAAACCAACAACCGCGGAGTGGACACACAGTAAGTGCTCCCTCAACAATCTGAAAAAACTTGTTTCCGAGGGGTTGCTGCAAGAGAAAAATCTCATCAACTGGCGCCCCTCTTTCCGTGAACCTTTCCCCATGGAGAATGTTGACGAAATTGTCACATTCTACCATTTTGCCAAACGGGGATTGGCCCTCCCCACTTGTTCTTTCTTCCGCGGGCTTCTTTACTACTACGGGCTTGAGCTCCATCACCTCAACCCGAATTCCATCTGCCACATCTCCATTTTCATCCACTTTTGTGAAGCATTTCTCGGAATTGAACCCCACTGGGATCTATTCCGCTTCCTTTTTCGCGTGAAACCCCAGCCAACCACAAAAAAACTCGCTGTGGTAGGGGGCGCCGGCGTCCAACTGCGACAGCAGGCAGGCGAAAAATACCTTGCATATAGATTCCCCTCCAACCTTCCTGGGTGGAAAAACCTTTGGTTTTACATCGAAAACCATGCTCCCCCCCTGCCGACGAAGTCGAGCAAACCGCCCGTGGTGAGGGGGGAATGGAACCTTGAACCCTCCGGCATGGAAATGATTCAAGTCAAGGAGCTGCTGGAGGCCATCGATGCACTGAAGAAGGAGGGGGTGACCGGCGCCTCCGTCATGTTCTCCTTTTACAAGCGCCGCGTCCAACCCATCCAACAGAGATGTTGCCTGGGCTTCGAGTACACCGGCCCTGCTGACCCTTCTCGCATGTGCACAGAGGAGGTGCCAGATGAAGTCGCGCTCCAGCGGGTTCAGCGGGTGCTGCTGGACGTGAACACCATGCCGTACGTGCCCACCTTGTACTCCGCGCAACATCCGCCCCCGCCGGTAAGTACCCGACTTCTTTTGCTGAAGGAATCGACTACTGCGCCGGTACTGAACTGAAGGACTTTCTGCAGGGACATTCGGAACTGTATTGCAGCTACCCACCGCAGCCGGACCTCCCCCGAGCGTATCACCTCCTTCCTTCTGCAGTCACGGCGGCCAAGAGGGCTCGCCTTGCTGCGACCCAAAGCCGCAGCGAGTCCGCCGAACGCGTGGACTCGCCAGCGGGGGAAGAAGCCGAGGGAAGTCCGCGCCCTGCTGCCGCCGTTGCCACCAAGGCGGCTCGCCATGCTGCGGTTCAAGGCGGCAGCGAGTCCACCGAGTGCGTGGGCTCGCGGGCGAGCGAAGGGACCGTGGGGGAGCCGCGCAGGGATAACTCCTTCGATCAGAGCGTGGAGTTGGCCGGCGCTCTGCCACTGGTGCCGAAGGGCCAGCGCCAGGTGTGCAAACGCAAGGCTCAAGAAGTCGAGTCCTCCAGGTACGGTATTGTTGTTGTGGCCAGTTCCAAAGTTTCCATGGTGCTGAGTACTGACAGCATTCCCCTGCAGTCTCCCTGCTTCGCCGCCCGGGACTGAGCCCGAAGGGGTGGAGGCAGGCCCCTCTGCCACCGCGACGGTGACAATCTCCGTTGCGGGGGCCCCTCCATCGGCCGATCAGGCCCCGCCATCCGCAGCGGGCGCCCCCCGTCGGGTCTGGCGGGTTAAGAAGGCTGCCAAGAAGAAGTCGACACTGTAAGTTTCCTTTCGATCACTTGAAAATCCTGCTCGTGCCCGCTCGGATAACAATGTTGTCGATGTCACCAGGGCCGCGAGCGCCGTCAAACTCCAGATCGAACCAGGCACGGCTGCGGCGCCTACCTCGGCCGCTGCAGCCCCCGAGCCCCCGGCGCCTGAGGGGCCAGTACCCGCGGAGGTGGCCCCTGAAGCGGATGCGGCGCTCCCTGACTTGCCGCCTCCCGAGCCTCGTCTAGAGGAAACCGGACCCAGTGGCGGGGAACAAGTCGAGGCCCCTGACGCCGCTCATACTGATGGCGCAGGTAGGCACTTACCCGCCCGCGTCTGGCTGCCGGGGTCTGGGCATAGTGTTTTTACCGTTTCGTATGCCTGCAGGTGTCCAGCCGCCGCCGCCAGGGGATGCCGCCGGGCCCTCGAGGAGTCCCCGTGAGGTGTTGAGGGCCGGGTCCGGGCACCAGAACGTCATCACTACCGACCGGGTGGATGACCTTCTGCTGTCGGCGGAGAACCTGAAGACCTTCAAGAGTACTTTCAAGGAGCTGTACGACTTCTCCATGGTAAGGCTCGGGCGATGATCCCGATGTGCGCCTTGTCGAGTTGTTTATGACTCACTCTCCTCCTTTTGTGCAGCATGTAATCACCAAATCCCAAAAGAAGTCGGAGAAACTCCGCGCGGTCGTGAGCGCCGCACGGGAATTAGCTGCTCTGGACAAGCGCATCTCCGAGGAGAAGACGAAGAACTGCTATCTGCAGCGAGAGCTTGATATGCTGAAGCAAGAAAGGACTCGAGAGACCCGGCTGCTCAAGAACGACCTGAAAAACATGGAGAAGGCCAACTCCGAGCTCCAACAACAGCTCAAGGAGCAACAAGCAGAACACCAAGAGCAGCTCAAGGCGGAGAAGAAGGCGCACCAAGGTAGGCCCTCGCTCCCCTCGAGTACTTTCCCTTAGCAACTCCCATTAGATGCTGAAGTACCCTTATCACAGAGCTTAGGAAAATAACGAAACACAAAGAGGAATTGCTTACTGACGCGAAGAATATGCTGTATCGACGTACAGATGAAGTCGAAAAGCTGCAGAAGGTGATCGGCGACACTGAACGCCAGTTCGTCGATTGCCTTCAGCAAGTCAAAACTCTGGGCAAGAAGGACGAGCAGCAGCGCAAGGAGCTGGAGGAGCTCCAAGGAGCCGCCCAGGAGCTGGTGGACATGGTGGATCCGCCGGAAGAAGGCGATGCAAGTCCGCGGCCCCTGCTGGAGCGTCTCCGCGAAGCCCCGAGGAAGGTGCTCAAGTTCCTGTCAGAGGCTCCGGTCGCGTGCGTGAGCAATGCGCTCGCGTACGTCAAGTCCTTCGTGCCGACCGCGCAGCTGAGCATCTTCGCGCAAGGGATGGCGGCGGACTGCCCAGACGAGCGGTTTGAAGAGTACCTGCAAGAGGCCCAACCCGTAGCAGAGCAAATTGTACACAATGTACTGCAGGATTAGGGTGTATGAACCACTTAATTATACTTTTATGTAAATGCTTCCCTTGACGTCTCTACTTGTTTGCATGTCTTAGCTGAATTGGGGTCCAGGCTTACGAGACTTAAGTGGGAAACATGTCCTTGGGTGCAAAGACCCGAAGGGCAGCTAGAATTCGTCTAACAGAGTGGCCACAACTCGATCGAGCGGGTCTAGACTTGTTAGGGAAGCACGCGAGCATCGTCGCGGGGTTGCTGTGCATAGGGCGAAAAGGGGACTACCCCGAGTTTGAGGCCTCGGAGTGTAGTCGAGAGCGCTCCTTCTGTGAGCGTGCTCCACAGGCTAGGTAGGACCCGGACAAACGGATCAAGCGTGCGAGGAGCAGGTGCGGGCAGCGCCGCAAGTTTGCCGTTCTTTTTGGCAAAAACAAGACTGTTCTGAGTGCAGCCACTCAGACTGTAGTCGATGTAGCTCTGTATGCGAGCCGTTCCAACGCACCAGGTGTGGGCCAGTCGAACGTATCGACTGTGTTGGAAAAAGTGCGACTGCTGTCGCGTGCGACCATCGAAAGTCGCGGCGGAACCCGAAAGGAGATGACCGTGGCCGTGGCCCCCGCGTCATGGGCGACAAGGAGTCGATTTGGTTATATACGTGTTTGCACGGGACACCGGCCATCATGTACAACCCGAGTGATGTGGCTCGCGGCCTTCAAATACGTTCGGGGAAAGAAAATCTTCGGAGCCCCCGGGGAATTAGCGATCACCGGATCTCGAGTTAAGGGTAGAACTTGCGCAGGTTTTGAACGTTCCAGGAGTTCGGGACCTCGCGACCATCGGGGAATTGTAGTCGATAAGACCCTGGCCTTGTGACCTGCTTGACGACGAACGGGCCTTCCCACCTTGAATTGAGCTTATGTAGGCCGGACTCGTCCTGAATGCGACGCAAGACCAAATCGCCGACGCTGAATGACCGCTCCCTGACATTACGATCATGGTATCGCCGGATCCCCTGCAGGTACCGGGCTGACTGAACAAGGGCGGTACAGCGAGCTTCTTCCACAGAGTCGAGCTCTAACTGCCGCGCCTCGTCCGCCTCGCCTTCATTGTACATTTCAACCCTTGGGGACTTCCACATGATATCGGCTGGTAGGATAGCTTCGGATCCATACACGAGGAAGAAAGGTGTTTGTCCTGTGGCTTTGGACGGCTGAGTCCGGAGCCCCCAGACAACATGTGGTAACTCATGCACCCATTTTCCTCCCTTCTTGCTATTCTCATCATAGAGTCTCTTCTTGAGGCCGTCAATGATCAAGCCGTTCGCCCGTTCGACTTGTCCGTTAGCTCTGGGGTGTGCGACCGAGACATATTTGACTTCGATGCAAGCATTCTTGCAGAACTCCCAGAACTGGTTTGCCGTGAAGTTTGATCCCAAGTCCGTGATAATGGAGTTGGGGAAGCCGAAACGATGCAGAATATCTGAGATGAAGTCGACGACCCGATCTGGTGTGAGCTTGGCTATCGGCTTGTACTCGATCCACTTAGTAAACTTGTCGATGGCTACCAGAACATGGGTGAAGCCGCCTGGTGCTGTCGTGAAGGGCCCGATCATGTCAAGACTCCAACAGGTGAAAGGCCAGGACGGCGGTATGGTGATGAGGCTGTGAGCTGGAACGTGCGTCTGTTTGCCGAAGAATTGACAGTTTTGGCACCTGCGCACGAGATCCTCTGCGTCGGTCACCGCGGTGGGCCACCAGAAGCCGGCTCGGTAGGCTTTCCCCACCAGCGTTCTTGAAGCCGCATGATTACCGCAGACGCCGTCGTGGATCTCCCGCAGTATGGCGTAACCATCTTCCTTGGTGTCGCATTTCATGAGGACCCCTGACCGGGCGCCTCGCCGATAGAGATTGCCGTTAACCAGGACGAATCCTTTGCTTCTTCGCAAGATGCGAGCCGCGTCAGCACTCCTGGCGTCGACTCCCGCGGGCAACCGTTGATCTCGTATGAAGTCGATAAAAGCCCCTCGCCAGTCTTCCTCCAGCACCATAACCTCTCGATCGGGTTGTTGGGGACCCGCGTCGATGGCTACGTGCGGGGAAGACTTGATCGATGGCTGGTTGAGCTCCTGGACGAAGACTCCCGGCGGGACCTGGGCGCGCGTGGACCCCAGTTTAGACAGGGTGTCCGCGCCGACGTTGTGCTCCCGCAATACATGATGAACTTCCAGGCCGGAGAACTTGCTTTCCAACTTGCGCACTTCCTGCACGTAAGCGTCCATTGTTTCCTTGTTGCAATCCCATTCCTTGTTGACCTGCTGAACAACAAGAAGAGAGTCGCCATATACAAGTAGTCGCTTGATCCCTAGTGATATCGCCAAACGAAGCCCGTGAAGCAGAGCTTCGTACTCGGCTTCATTGTTGGATACCGTCCACAGGATCTGAAGGACGTATTTCAACTGCTCACCTCGTGGGGAAATAAGCAGAACCCCAGCGCCACCGCCGTCGAGCTTGAGGGACCCATCGAAATACATGGTCCAATGCTCTGGCTTGTCCACTGGAGTTGGGACCTGATTCTCCCTCCATTCAGCCATGAAGTCGACTAGAGCCTGTGATTTGATTGCAGTGCGTGGCTTAAAGTCTATTGACAAAGCCCCCAGTTCCACTGCCCACTTGGATATGCGTCCCGTGGCATCTTGATTATGCAGAATATCCGCCAGCGGAAAGTCCATGATCACAGTGATCTTGTACTCGTCGAAGTAATGGCGCAGCTTTCTGGATGTGATCAAGATAGCATACAAAAGCTTTTGAACGGCGGGATACCGTACCTTGGATTCGGAGAGGACCTCGCTGACGAAGTAGACAGGCCTCTGCACTCCAAACGCATGGCCTTCTTCGCCTCGCTCGACTACAATAGCGCTGCTGACGACATGAGTAGTTGCCGCAATGTAAAGTAGTAGATCCTCCCCTGGCAACGGTGCTGTGAGAATTGGAGGTGACTGCAGATGATGTTTCAGATCTTGTAAAGCTCGCTCGGCCTCCTCCGTCCATTGAAACTTATCCTGTCGTTTCAGGAGCTTGAAGAAGGGTAGTCCTCTCTCCCCGAGCCGGGAGATGAACCTGTTCAGAGCCGCCATGCAACCTGTTAACTTTTGCACATCCTTGACTGTGGCCGGAGCCTCCATATCAGTGATGGCCGTGATCTTCACAGGGTTGGCTTCAATGCCTCAGTTGCTGACGATGAACCCGAGCAATTTTCCTGAGGGTACGCCGAAGACGCATTTGGTGGGATTGAGTTTCCACCGGAATCTACGCAGACTGCTGAATGTTTCCTCCAAATCCGCGATCAAGTTATCAGACTCCCTGGTCTTGATGACCACGTCATCCACATAAGCCTCGACATTTCGATGCAACTGGTCCGCGAAACACATCTGGATTGCCTGCTGATATGTCGCCCCTGCATTTGTCAACCCGAAGGACATTGTTTTGTAGGCGTAGGTCCCGTACGGGGTGATGAATGCAGTCTTGATTTGGTCCTCCTCCTTGAGCGCAATCTGATGATACACTGAGTAACAATCAAGAAAACAAAGAAGGACACACCCGGCCGTCGAATCGACGACTTGGTCAATGCGTGGCAGCCCAAAATGATCTTTTGGGCAATGCTTGTTGAGATCGGTGTAGTCGACACACATTCTCCATTCATTATTCTTTTTCTTTACAAGGACGGGATTCGCTACCCACTCTGGATGGATTACTTCTTTAATGAATCCAGCCGCGAGAAGTTTAGCGATCTCCCGTTTAATGGCCTCACGCTTGTCGTGGGCAAACCTCCGGAGGCCTTGCTTCTTAGGCGTGGCCTTCGGGTGTACATTTAAAGCATGCTCGATCAACTCCCTGGGCACCCCTGGCATATCCGCTGGTTTCCATGCGAATATGTCTCGGTTAGCCCGAAGAAAGCTGACGAGCGCGAGTTCCTATTTATCACCCAAGCCCGCGCCGATGACGGCGGTCTTGGATGGATCTCCCTCCTGGAGCTGGATCGTCTTGAGAGCCACATCGTCAGTCGACTGGATGCTCGACTTGTTGGCCTTCTTGGAAGGGATCTCCAGCCCGGTCTGGGAGAGCTGCTGTGCGGCCGCGAGTACTTCTCCCGAAGCATCTGGCACGCGAGTAGTCGAAGCGTACTGGATCGCCTCCTGATTGCAGTCATACGACTTCTTCAAATCGCCACGGAGGGTGAGCACTCCACCGAGTCCTGGCATCTTGAGAAGCAGATAGACATAATGCGGCACTGCCATGAACTTGGCAAGTGCCGGACGACCCAGTATTGCATGGTAAGAAGAATCAAAAGTAGCCACTTCGAACTTGATGAAGTCAGTACGATAATTCTCCCGCGTGCCGAAGGTGACTGGGAGGACCACCGTACCCAGCGGGTGCGCCGCATTACCTGGGATGATGCCGTAGAAGGGAGACTTGCTGGGGACCAGCATCTCCTTGAAGTTCAGGCCCATCTTCTTCAAAGTATTGACGAAGATGAGATTGAGCCCACTCCCGCCATCGATGAGGACCTTGGTAAGCTTGACCTTTGCCACCACCGGGTCCAAGACCAAGGGGAATTTGCCCGGCTCGAAAAAGCTCGTCCACTAGTCATCACGAGAGAACGAGATGGGGACCTCCGACCAACGGAGTGGTCGTGGTACCGCCGGCTCGATGGACAAAATCTCTCGGAGGAGCAGCTTCTGATCCCGCCTGGAACAGAAATCCTCGTCTCCCCCGAAGATGACGTTGACCACTTTGGACGCATCCTGAAATTTCGGGTTGCGCCCGTGATCCTCCTGATCATCATCTTCGGGTTCCTTGTCGGCAGGCTTCTTGTACTTCTTGCCACCACCAGAGTTGCTGAACGTCCTCCGAAGATGATAGCAGTCAATGGCAGCGTGGTTGGCGCCTGGATGCCACGGGCACTTCTTTTGTAGGAGCTTCTCGAACTCCTCCTGAGTTGTCGACTTCTTGCCCCGCGAAGGACGATCGATAGCCGTGATGACATCATCTGGCTTTCATTTCCGAGGTGGCCCGGAAAAGTCCCGCTGGCCTTTATCGCTGCGGTTGTCGTTTGGGCGCCGCAGATTGCTATCATGGCGCCGCGGGAACCGCTCCCTCATCTTCTCCTCCTGCTCGGACCAATCGTGCATCATATCGCGAAGGCCCGCAACAGTTTTCGGCCTGTTCCGCCCGAAATCTCTGTATATGCTCGGGTCGGTGATGCCGTTGTAGAAGCAGTCGATGATGTCCTCCTCCGAGATGTTCGCGATGGTGGCGCGGACGTCGAAGAAGCGACGCGTGTAGGACCGTAGAAGCTCGTTACGTTCTTGCTTGCACTGGGCAAGATCGTGTCGAGTACCTGCACGGGTAATCGCTCCCTGGAAATTGTCGATGAAGACCTTCTTAAGTCGTTCCCAGGAGTCGATGGAGTTACTGCCGAGGCTCTCCAGCCAAGTGAGTGGCGCAGGGTCCAAAGCCATCGGGAAGTAGACGACTTTGGTGATATTTGAGCCTCCCGCGACATCAATGGCCGTGGAGTAGCAGCGGAGCCACTGCTGGGGAGCCTGCTTGCCGTCGTACTTGGTGATGCCGATCGGCTTGAAACCCTCCGGGTACTTGTAGCTGCTGAAACGAGTAGAGAAAGCAGGAAAGCGATCGCTACAATCAGTACCTTCGGCCTCGACTTCTTCACGGGTCTTGCGCCTGGAGGAGATCACGGTGCGCGCGTCGCGACCGTCATTGATGAGCTGGCGCAAGTCCTCCGGAGGAGGTCGTTGACTAGCCTGTCGCGGACGACCCCCTTGCGGTGGCTGTTGCCTCCCGCCAGGGGCCTGGCTCCTGCGTGCGTTGTCGTTGCTGACCTGATCTTGAGGACGACCACCAGTCGTTCGACTGCGGGCCTGGCAGCGGCTCTCGTCCACGCGCTCCTCCCGGATGATGGACGCCGGATTATGCTGATCTAACTGGATCCAAGCCCTCTGCGCAAAGAGGAGTGCTTGACGTACCTCCGGGCCGTGGCTGCGCTCGAGGATGGCCGTGACCCTGGCAATGTTGGCCACCGGGGTCCTGAAGCCCCGCTCGCTGACGGCAGCAAACTCGGGGTCGAGCTCGCGATGCATAGATCGCCTTCGATCGTTAGCTCTCCTCCGCCGGATTGTTCGGGCCCTGTTCCTGGCCCTCCGCGCCTCACAATCGGCGTCATTCTCGTTACCGGCGTTGGCCGTGATCTCATCGTCGGAGATCACGTCAAAGTTGTCGATGGGGAGATTCCCACCGTCCTCGCCTTCTTCGGCCATCAGCACCTGGCGAGAGGAAAGCTCGTGAGAACTTTCGTCGACTAGCTCCGTCGACTCCTCCGCCGCGGTGGCCAATGGCCTGCCCTCCTGGAAAGGCAATGGCTCGAGGTGAGCCACGAGCCGGCTCTCTGCCTCGAGTAGATTGGAGAGCTTCATGCCCTTCCAATGCACGATGTGTCCCTTCGACGAGGAGGTGATCACCAAATCACCGGGACCAGAACAACCCTCGGCCTCCCGACATGCGGTGGCTTCAGGGTTTCCGTCCCGGAGCAGCAGATCCAGATCCTTCTCTAACATGAAGAGGGATCCAAATGCGTTGGCCTCCTGAAGATCAGTGGCCGGTTCGCACAGGCCGGGTTGAATCCGACCATGCAAGTCCCAAGATTGGAACGAGTCCAAACCAGGGGAAATTGTCACGACACCAGAAGAAGTTGAGCTTGGTGCAGATTCCATCCCGACCTGTGCCGCGGAAGCATGGAGCGACAAGTTGTCGAGCTCGTCGACGAACTTGTCAAGGCCGCTGCGAGGATCCGCAGCGACGGTTTTTGGCGTCGTGTCGACGAGGAATCGCCGAAAGTTGTCCGCACCATCCGCGATGCAAACCCACGAGCCAAAAACAAACGTCGTACCCTGAGAGGGTACTGACCTGATGAAACTGAAAGATGCCATCGAGCTCGCCGGCGGATCTTCGACGCGCTCCCCTACCTGGCACGCCAGCTGTCGGTGTTTAACCGGCTGCCCACCGAGGGATATACCCAAGGTGGTAAGTTTTGGGTGAGGGAACGCCGAGATCAGGAACTCGAAGGTGCAAAGAACACAAGACTTTAGACAGGTTCGGGCCGCGCGGAGCGTAACACCCTACGTCCTGTATGGTGGTTTGTATTCTCTTTGGTGTAGAATGACCTAATGATCTTCTGTTTTGAGGGGGGTCCCTGACCTCCCTTATATATCCGAGAGGTCAGAGTTACAAAGATGCTAACCAACCTCTGTCAAGGGATCATACCAGAGCATATCTCGAGTAGATCCTCTTCGTGTTGGTTAACTCTTTCTCCTACTTAAATGGGATAAACAAGAGATAAAGGAAACGAATAAGAGATAAGACGGGCTTAATCTCTTAGACTACGCGACATGCCCAGCCCGGTGGCCCCAGGTCTGACAGAACTCATCTCTGCTTTTTTACAGCGGTGAACTTTCTCAGCCAAATCTGGTCGCGCTTTCCTCAGTATTTCCAAATATTGGGCCTCAGCTTCTTTCAGGCTGCACAACCGCTGCACCCTCCGCTTCTGGGACCGGTTAAGCCCATTAGGGCACCAGCGTCTGTCAGACCCGGGGCCACCGGGCTGGGTACGTAACGTAGTTTAAGGAGGTCTAAGAGACTAAGTCCGCTTTATCTCTTATTCATCTTGTTTATCTCTTATTTATTCCATTTAAATAGGAGATAAGGCTAACCGATACAGGGGGAATCTACTCGAGATATGTCCTGGTACGATTCCTCAGCTGGTGTTGGTTAGTATCTTTGTAACCTTGGCCTCTCGGATATATAAGGGAGGTCAGGGACCCCTCTCAAAACAGAAAATCATTAGGTCATTCTACACCAAAGGCAATACAAACCACCATACAGGACGTAGGGTGTTACGCATCTTGCGGCCTGAACCTGTCTAAGCTTTGTGTTCCTTGCACCTTCGAGTTCCTTATCTCGGCGTCTCCTCACCCAAAACTTACCACCTTGGGTATATCCCTCGGTGGGCAGCCGGTTAAACACCGACAGCTGGCGCGCCAGGTAGGGGAGCGCGTCGAAGATCCACCGGCGAGCTCGATGGCATCTTTCAATTTCGCCAGGTCAGTTCCCTCTCAGGGTACGACGTTTGTTTTTGGCTCGTGGGTTTGCATCGCAGATGGTGCGGGCAACTTTCGGCGATTCCTCGTCGACATGAGGCCAAAGACCGTCGCTGCGGGTCCTCGCAGCGGCCTCGACAAGTTCGTCGACGAACTCGACAACTTGCCGCTCCATACTTCCGCAGCACAGATCGAGATGGAGTCTGCTCCGGGCTCAACTTCTTCTGGTATTGCGGCAACTTCCCTCGGTTTGGACTTGTTCCAATCTAGGGATCCACATGGCCGATCTCAACTCGGCTCTTGCGAACCGGCCACTGATCTTCAGGAGGCCAACGTGTCTGGGTCCCTCTCCATGTTAGCGAAGGATCTGGACTTGCTGCTCCAGGACGAAAAGCCTGAAGCCACCGCATGTCGGGGGGTTTCGGGTTGTTCTGGTCCCGGTGATTTGGTGATCACCTCTTTGCCGAAGGAGCGCATTGTGCATTGGAGGGGCATGATGCTCTCCGATCTACTCGAGGCAGAGGGTCGGCTTGTGGCTCACCTTGAGCCATTGCCCTTCCAAGAGGGCAGACCATTGGCTGCTATGGCGGAGGGGTCGACTGAACTAGTCGACGAAAGCTCTCATGACCTTTCCTCCCGCCAGGTGCTGATGGCCGAAGAAGGAGAGGACAATGGGGATGTTCCCATCGTCAACTTTGAAGCGATCTCCGAAGACGAGATCATGGCTAACGCTGGCGACGAGAACGACGCCGATCGAGAGGCGCGGAGGGCCAGGAACAGGGCCCGTACAATCCGGCGGAGGAGGGCCAACGAGCGTAGGCGATCTATGCATCGCGAGCTTGACCCTGAGTTCGCCGCCGTAAGCGAACAGGGTTTCAGGACTCCGATGGCCAACATCGCCAGGGTGACGGCCATCCTCGAGCGCAGCCACGATCCGGAGGTACGTCAAGCACTTCTCTATGCACAGAGGGCTTGGATCCAGCTGGATCAACACAACCCGGCGCCCACCATTAGGGAGGAGCGCGTGGGCGAGAGTCGAAGTCAGGCTCACAGCCGAACGGCTGGCGGCCGTCCTCGACACCAGATCAGCAACGACAACGCACGTGGGAGCCAGGCCCCTGGCGGGAGGCAACAGCCACCGCAAGGGGGTCACCCGCGACAGGCCAATCATCGACTTCCTTCGGAGGACCTGCGCCAGCACATCAATGAAGGTCGCGACGCGCGGACCGTGATCTCCCCTAGGCGCAAGGTCCGCGAAGAAGTCGAGACTGAAGGTACTGACTGTAGCGTTCGATTCCCTGCTTTTTCTGCTCGTTTCAGCAGCTACAAGTACCCAGAGGGCTTCAAGCCGATCGGCATCACCAAGTACGACGGCAAGCAAGCCCCTCAGCAGTGGCTCCGTTGCTACTCCACGGCCATTGAGGTCGCAGGGGGTTCAAACATCACCAAAGTCGTCTACTTCCCGATGGCTTTATACCCTGCACCGCTCACTTGGCTGGAGAGCCTCGGCAGCAACTCCATCGACTCCTGGGAACGACTTAAGAAGGTCTTCATCGACAATTTCCAGGGAGCAATTGCCCGTGCAGGTACTCGACACGATCTTGCCCAGTGCAATCAGGAATGTAACGAGCTCCTGCGGTCCTACACGCGTCGCTTCTTCGACGTCCGCGCTACTATCGCGAACATCTCGGAGGACGACATCATCGATTGCTTCTACAACGGCATCACCGACCCGGGCATCTATAGGGATTTCAGGCGGAACAGGCCAAAGACTGTTGCGGGCCTTCGTGATATGATGCACGATTGGTCCGAACAGGAGGAGAAGATGCGGGAGCGGTTCCCGCGGCGTCAGGACAGCAATATGAGGCGTCCAAACGACAACCGCAACGACAAAGGCCAGCGGGATTTTTCGGGTCCACCCCGGAAACGAAAGCCATATGATGTCATCGCGGCTATCGATCGTCCTTCGCGGGGCAAGAAGTCGACGACGCAGGAGGAGTTCGAGAAGCTCCTGCAGAAGAAGTGCCCGTGGCACCCGGGCGCCAACCACGCCGCCATCGACTGCTACCATCTTCGGAGGATGTTCAGCAACTCCGGTGGCGGAAAGAAGAACAAGAAGCCTGCTGACAAAGAACCCGAGGATGATGATCAAGAAGATCATGGGCGCAACCCGAAGTTTCAAGACGCTTCGAAGGTTGCCAACGTCATCTTCGGGGGAGACGAGGATTTTGGTTCCAGGCGGGACCAGAAGCTGCTTCTCCGGGAGATTTTGTCCATCGAGCCGGTGGTACCACGACCACTCCGTTGGTCGGAGGTCCCCATCTCGTTCTCCCGTGACGACCAGTGGACGAGCTTTTCGGAGCCCGGTAAGTTCCCCTTGGTTCTGGATCCTGTGGTGGCAGAGGTCAAGCTCACCAAGGTCCTCATTGATAGCGGGAGTGGGCTCAATCTTATCTTCGTCAGCACTCTGAAGAAAATGGGCTTGGACTTCAAGGACATGCTGGTTCCCAGCAAGTCTCCTTTTTACGGCATCGTCCCAGGTAACGCGGCACACCCGCTGGGTACGGTGGTCCTCCTAGTCACCTTTGGCACGCGGGAGAACTATCGTACCGAGTTCATCAAGTTCGAGGTGGCTAACTTCGAGTCTTCTTACCATGCTATATTGGGTCGATCGGCACTCGCCAAGTTTACGGCAGTGCCATATTACGTCTATTTGCTTCTTAAGATGCCAGGACTCAGTGGGGTACTCACCCTCCGTGGCGACCTGAAGAAGTCATACGATTGTAATTAGGAGGCGATCCAATACGCTTCGACTACTCGCGTGCCAGATGCTTCGGGAGAAGTACTCGCGGCCGCGCAGCAGCTTTCCCAATCTGGGCTGGAGATACCTTCCAAGAAGGCCAGCAAGTCGAGCATCCAGTCGACTGATGACGTGGCCCTCAAGTCGATCCAGCTTCAGGAGGGAGATTCATCTAAGACCGCTATCATCGGTGCCGGCTTAGGTGACAAATAGGAATTCACGCTCGTTAGCTTCCTTCGGGCTAACCGAGACATATTCGCATGGAAACCAGCGGATATGCCAGGGGTGCCCCGGGAGTTGATCGAGCATGCTTTGAATGTACACCCGAAGGCTACGCCTAAGAAGCAACGCTTGCGGAGGTTTGCCCACGACAAGAATGAGGCCATTAAACGGGAGATCGCTAAACTTCTCGCAGCTGGATTCATTAAAGAAGTAATCCATCCAGAGTGGGTAGCGAATCCCGTTCTTGTAAAGAAAAAGAATAATGAATGGAGAATGTGTGTCGACTACACTGATCTCAACAAGCATTGCCCAAAAGACCATTTTGGGCTGCCGCGCATTGACCAAGTTGTTGATTTGACTGCTGGTTGTGTCCTTCTTTGTTTTCTTGATTGTTACTCAGGTTATCATCAGATCGCGCTCAAGGAGGAGGACCAAATCAAGACTGCTTTCATCACCCCGTACGGGACTTACGCCTACAAAACAATGTCCTTCGGGTTGAAGAATGCAGGAGCAACCTATCAGCGTGCGATCCAGATGTGTTTCGCGAATCAGTTGCACCGGAATGTTGAGGCTTATGTGGACGACGTCGTCATCAAGACCAGGGCATCAAGCGACTTAATTGCAGATTTGGAGGAAACATTCAGCAGTCTGCGCAGATTTCGGTGGAAACTCAATCCCACCAAGTGCGTCTTTGGAGTACCTTCAGGGAAATTGCTCGGGTTCATCGTCAGCAACCGGGGCATTGAAGCCAACCCTGTAAAGATCACGGTCATCACTGATATGGAGGTTCCGGCCACAATCAAGGATGTGCAGAAGTTAACAGGTTGTATGGCGGCCCTGAACAGGTTCATCTCCCGACTCGGGGAGAGAGGACTACCCTTCTTCAAGCTCCTGAAACGCCAGGATAAGTTCCAATGGACGGAGGAGGCTGAGCGGGCCTTGCAGGTTCTGAAACACCATCTGCAGTTACCCCCAATCCTTACAGCCCCGTTGCCAGGGGAGGATTTACTACTTTACATCGCGGCAACAACTCATGTTGTCAGCAGTGCTATTGTAGTCGAGCGAGGCGAAGAAGGCCATGCGTTTGGAGTGCAGAGGCCTGTCTACTTCGTCAGCGAAGTCCTCTCTGAATCCAAGGTACGGTATCCAGCTGTTCAAAAGCTCTTGTATGCAATCTTAATCACATCAAGAAAGCTACGCCATTACTTCGACGAGTACAAGATCACTGTGATCACGGACTTCCCGCTGGCGGATATTCTTCATAATCAAGATGCCATGGGCCGCATATCCAAGTGGGCAGTGGAACTGGGAGCTTTGTCAATCGACTTCAAGCCACGCACTGCAATCAAGTCACAGGCTCTAGTCGACTTCATGGCTGAATGGAGGGAGAATCAAGTCCCAACCCCAGTGGACAAGCCAGAGCACTGGACCATGTATTTCGACGGGTCTCTCAAGCTCGACGGTGGCGGCGCCGGGGTTCTGCTTATTTCTCCACGAGGTGAACAGTTGAAATACGTCCTTCAGATCCTGTGGGCGGTATCCAACAATGAAGCCGAGTATGAAGCTTTGCTTCACGAGCTTCGTTTGGCGATATCACTAGGGATCAAGCGACTACTTGTATATGGCGACTCTCTTCTTGTCGTTCAACAGGTCAACAAGGAATGGGTCTGCAACAAGGAGACAATGGATGCTTATGTACAGGAAGTGTGCAAATTGGAAAGCAACTTCTCTGGCCTGGAGGTTCATCATGTATTGCGGGAGCACAATGTCGGCGCGGATATCCTGTCCAAAATGGGGTCCACGCACGCCCAGGTCCCGCCGGGAGTCTTCGTTCAGGAGCTCAAGCAGCCATCCATCAAGTCTTCTCCGCAGGTAACCATCGACGCGGGTCCCCAACAACCCGATCGAGAGGTTATGGTGCTGGAAGAGGACTGGCGAGAGGCTTTTATCGACTTCATTCGAGATCAACGGCTACCAGCGGGAATCGACGCCAAGAGCGCAGAGGCGACACGCGTCTTACGAAGAGGCAAGGGCTTCGTCCTGGTCGACGGCAAGCTCTATCGGCGTGGCGCTCGGTCAGGAGTTCTCATGAAGTGCGTCACAAAGGAAGATGGTTACGACATACTGCGGGAGATCCACGAAGGCGTCTGCGGCAACCACGCAGCTTCAAGAACGCTGGTGGGGAAAGCATACAGGGCCGGTTTCTGGTGGCCCACCGCAGTAACCGACGCGGAGGATCTCGTGCGCAGGTGCAAAAATTGTCAATTCTTTGGCAAACAGACGCATGTTCCAGCTCACAGCCTCATCACCATACCGCCATCCTGGCCTTTTGCCTGTTGGAGTCTTGACATGATCGGGCCCTTCACGATGGCGCCAGGCGGTTTCACCCATGTTCTGGTGGCTATCGACAAGTTTACTAAGTGGATCGAGTACAAGCCGATAGCCAAGCTCACGCCAGATCAGGTCGTCGACTTCATTTCAGATATTTTGCATCGTTTCGGTTTCCCCAACACCATCATCATGGACTTGGGATCAAACTTCACGGCGAACCAGTTCTGGGAGTTCTGCGAGAATGCTTGCATCGAAGTTAACTACATCTCAGTCGCACACCCAAGGGCCAATGGACAAGTCGAAAGGGCGAATGGCTTGATAATTGACGGCCTCAAGAAGAGATTATATGATGAAAACAGCAAAAAGGGAGGCAAGTGGGTACATGAGTTGCCGCATGTCGTCTGGGGGCTTCGGACCCAACCGTCCAAAGCCACAGGGCAAACGCCTTTCTTCCTCGTATACGGATCTGAGGCTATTTTACCAGCCGACATCATGTGGAAGTCCCCCAGGGTCGAAACGTATAATGAAGGCGAGGCGGATGAGGCGCGGCAGTTAGAGCTCGATTCTGTGGAGGAAGCTCGCTGCACCGCTCTTGTTCAGTCAGCTCGGTACCAGCAGGGGATCCGGCGATATCATGATCGCAACATCAGGGAGCGGTCATTTAGTGTTGGTGATTTGGTCTTGCATCGTATTCAGGACGAATCTGGCCTACACAAGCTCAACTCAAGGTGGGAGGGCCCGTTCGTCGTCAAGCAGGTCACCCGACCAAGGTCATATCAACTACAATGTCCCGAGGGCTATGACATCCCGAATTCCTGGAACATTCAGAACCTGCGCAAGTTCTACCCATAAGAAAAAGCCCGGTGATGTCCCAATCCCCGGGGGCGTGGAAGATCTCTTCTCCTCAAAACAATTTGGAGGCTGTATGCCACAATGTTCGGGTTATACTCTCCTTCACAGGCACACGATGGCCGTTGTCACGCAAAAACATTTGTGTGAATCGACTACTTGTCGTGAGTGATACGAAGGTTATGGCCACATTCATTACTTATCGGCTTCATCTCTCGACGGAACCCTCCGCCCCGATCAAACCCGCTCCATAACAGTTTTCGCCGCGACCTTGGATGGTCGCACGCGACAGCAGTCGCATTTTCCCAACACAATCGATCCGTTCGACTGGTTTATACCCAGGTTGTTGGATAAGCTCATATAAAGAGCTACCTCGACTACATCTTGTGTACCAGAGTAGTCTCGGTTCAGCCAAGAGCACGGCACAACAGCGGCGATGCCCGCATTTGCTCCCAACAACTCCGATCCGTCCGTCCGGATCCCACTTAACTTGCGGAGCATGCTCATATAAGTAGCAACCCTGACTCCATCCAGAGTCAATGCACTCGGAGTAGTTTTGCCTTAAAACCTGGCAATTATAAGACGACGCTCGCGTTCTTTTCTAACAGTTTTAGACCCACGAGTTCGGGTTGTGGACAACTTGTTAGATATCCTCCTACATGGAGCTACGGCTACCTTCAGGGTCGTTGCACCCAGGGTAGTGTCTACTTATTACGCCTTGTAAGCCTGGATATCAATTCAGCACAGGCACACACACAAGTAGAGACATCGAAAGAAGCCATATATACAAGGAAGTGAATACTTGTTTTCAGTACCCTAATCCTGCATTACACTTTGAACTATGTGTTCTGATACAGGTTGGGCCTCTAGGAGGTATCTGTCGAATTGCTCCTCGGTGCAGTCCGCCGCCATGCCTTGAGCAAATATCTCCAGCTTCGCGCTCGGCAGGAAGGACTTCACGATTGCGAGGGCATTGTTGACGCACGTGACAGGTGCCTCGGAAAGGAACTTCATCACTTTCTTCGGGGCCTCACGAAGACGCTCTAGCAGGGGCCGGGGGTTCGCTTCGCCTTCTTCTGGCGGGTCCACCACGTCCACCAGCTCCCGGGCGGCCTGCCTGATGCTCTCGAGTTCCTCGCCTAGCGTCTTGATTCGCTGAAGGCTGTCGACGAACTGTCGCTCAGTGTCGCCGATCACCTTCTGTAGCCTCTCGATGTCATCTGTACGGCGATAGAGCAGGTTCTTCACGTCAGTAAGTAGCTCTTCTTTACTGATTAAATTTCTCCTAAGCTCTGTGGTGGCAAGCATTTCAGAACCCAGGGTGAGTCATACAGAGCAAAATACTCGAGGAAAGCAACGGTTTACCTTGGTGCGCCTTCTTTTGCTCCCTGAGCTGCTCCTTATGCGCCTCGAGCTCCTTCTTCTGTGCCTCGAGTTGTTGCTGGAGCTCGGCGTTGACTCTCTCAAGATGTACATTCTCCGTCTTCTCTTTGTCAAGGCGCTTCCTCAGGGCATCGAGTTCCTTTCGGTCGCGGGCAAGGGTCTTCAATTCCTCTGCCTGCTTCCGGGAGCGGGCGATCACACTCTGCATAAAAAGGGAAAAGCTAGATTAGCAACTCGACTTAGCCTCTGTCAGAAAATGGTTTCAGGTCTTACCAGGGCAAAGTCATGCGCCTTCTTGAGGTTGTCGACTTTGTCATCCATCAGTAGCAGGTCGTCTGCCAGGTCGGTGGTGACGGCTTCCTGACTACCCGATCCGGCCAGCAGCAGCTCATCGGGTCCCCCGGAGGTTCCCACGGCTTCTTCAGTGGTCAGCTGCTGGGCACCTGCAATCACAAATGTCCTCATCATACCGTATGCGGATCCCGGCAGCTAGCCGAGGCGGCCAGACACTCACCTGCGCCATCTGTTGGAGCGGCGCCAGGGGCCTCAACCTGTTTCTCACCACCGGCCCCGGCCTTGACTTGTTGGAGCTCGGGAGGCGGCAGGTCGGGTAGCGCGGTGTCGGCCCCGGGGGCTAGCTCCGTGGGCGTCGACCCTTCGGGGGCCGATGCCTCGGGGGCTGACGCAGCGGCGACTGGCCCAGCACTTGATGATTCCTCCCGGATCGAGGACCCGGGGGCAGGGGCAGTCGAAGTTGGCGTCAGCTGGAGGTCCGCGGCACTTGCAGCACTAATGAAGTCGAAGTTAGTCAACACACAAGCCGAAAGATCAAATCTTTTGCAATGCAACAAGAGGCAGACTTACAGTACAGATTTTTTCTTAATGGCCCTCTTCAGCCGCACGGCTTGACGCGGCGTCTCCGTTGCCGGCGATGGGGTTTCATCTGCTTGTGGCGCGGTCCCTGCCACGGCGATGGTGACAGCGGCAGCGGTCGCCGGGCTCGCCCTTTCTTCTTCGGGCTCGGCCCGGGCGGAGGATGCGGAAGGACTACAGGTGGATGTTATAAGCACAATTCAACATCAGGGTACACACATTACAACAAACAAGTAGGCTCTTACCCGGTGAATTCGAGTTTCTGCGCCTTGCGCTTGCGCACTAGTCGATGGCCTTGTGGCACCGGTGGCAGAGCGCTGGTCAACTCCATGCTCTGATCGGAGGAGTTGTCCTGGCGCGTTTTTCCTTCGGCTCCTTCTCCCGCCTGCGAGCTCATGCCTTCGGTCGACTCGCTGCTGTGTTGAGCTGTAGCAAGGCGAGCCCTCTTGGCTTTAGCGGCGGCAGAGGGGAGGAGGTGGTCCGGTCGGGGGACGTCAGGTCGTGGCGGGTAGCTGCGGTACAGCTCCGTGTGTCCCTGCAGAGAGTTCTTCAGTTACGTAACGGAGCAAAAGCGGTTATCTTCAGCAAAAGAAGTCGATTACTCACTGGTTTGGGTGGATTCCGTGCGGAAAAGAGTGTGGGCACGTATGGCACGGCGTCCACGTCTAGCAGCACCCGCTGAACTTGCTGCAGCGCAACTTCATCTGGCAAATCCTCTGCGCACATGCGAGAAGGATCAGCGGGGCCTGAGTACTCGAATCCCAGGCGATGGCGCTGCTGGATGGGTTGGACGCGGCGTTTGTAAAATGCGAACATGACGGAGGCGCCGGTCACTCCTTTCTTCTTCTGAGCCTCAATGACATCCAGCAGCTCTTTGACTTGGTCCATTTCCCCGCCGGAGGGCTCCAGGTTCCATTCCCCTATGATTACAGGTGGTCTGTTCGACTTCGTCGGCAGATGGGGAGCATGGTTTTCGATGTAAAACCAATGGTTTTTCCATCCAGGAAGGTTGGAGGGGAATTTGTATGTGAGATATTTGTCGCCAGCCTGCTGACGCAGTTGGATGCCGGCGCCCCCCACAACGGAAAGGTTCTTGGAGGTGGGCTGTGGTTTGATACGGCAGAGGAAGCGGAAAAGATCCCAGTGGGGTTCGATTCCAAGAAAAGCCTCGCAGTAATAGATGAAAATTGAAATGTGGCATATAGAATTTGGGTTGAGATGGTGAGGCTCAAGCCCGTAGTAATACAGAAGGCCTCGGAAGAAGGAACAAGAGGGGAGGGCCAATCCCCGTTCGGCAAAATGAAGAAATGTGACGATTTCGTCAATATTTTCCATGGGAAAAGGTTCGCGGTAAGAGGGGCGCCAGTTGACAAGGGTTTTCTCTTGCAGCAACCCCTCGGAAACTAGGCTCTTAAGGTGGTTGAGGGAGCACTTACTGTGTGACCACTCCGCGGTTGAAGGCTGCGCCTCCTCCGTCTTCTTCCCTTCGATCTCTGCCTTCTTGGGCGCCATCTCCGATTCGCTGGCCACGAGATGCTCGGGGCCTGCGGGGAGAGTGGCGGGGAGGTTGGAGCGGGAGGATCTCCTTGGGGGGATGGCGGCGGCGCTTGGCTCAGATTGGGGATTTTGGTGACTTTAGGCGGAATGTGGATTGAAAGCACGGTTTTTTCCTACTATTGTTGCGGGGTTAAAAAACCAGCGGAGTGGGGAAAAGTTACTGTTCCGAAGTTCAAGAGTCACCTCCGAGAATATTCCGAAGTCGAGGGGTCATTTGGTGGATCGTTTGGATTAAATATTGGATTAACCATTTTTCCAGGGTTAGTAAGCCCGAAAAAAGGAGTTTTTCGAATTAATAATCTAATACCCATCATCTGTACCATCATTTTGGTAATTTTGTAGGTCATCATTTTTTGCCTGCATGCCACGGTTGTTGGATCATTATCTCCAAATTTTGTGGAATTTGGCTTCAAGGCTCGGGGGCTGCGGGATACGTGGCATCGACTACTTATTTTTTAAATTTCTTTGAAGGATAAATAGGATTACAGATAGATGGGATCCTCAGCCTGATTCTCCGATTCAACCTAAGGCTCGGGGGCTACTCCATATGGAGTGCGATTTTTAAATCGCACACCATAACAAAATTTCGGGGCATGAGCACCTCATAGCTTCGATGCAGCCAAGCAAGTACTCGAAGAAGGTCTTCAAGACGAAACTTCAGAAGAAGTCGAAGACTGCCTCAAAAGTACTCGATAAGCCTGCAGTGCTCAGCTACGAAGAGCTCGGGGGCTTGTCAGACCCGGGGCCACCGGGCTGGGTACGTAACGTAGTTTAAGGAGGTCTAAGAGATTAAGTCCGCTTTATCTCTTATTTATCTTGTTTATCTCTTATTTATTCCGTTTAAATAGGAGATAAGTGTGGCAGAACCAACCTGAATTATACCGGTTCAAGTACGCGAGTCCATTCCTGAGGGCTCCAACGTGCTTCAAACGGTATAATCCCTTGGCCTGTCGGGTAACGTCCCGATAAACCACCGAATACAGGATCAATAAGGTTACCTCACACGAAGGGGAGTCCAGAGATACAGTCACCATCATATTTTACATCACAGGGAATTACATTACAAGAGTTTCTAAAAGCAGTACGAAGTTTCAAGTTTAGAGAAAACATTACAAACTGTTAAAGTTAGAGTTTTTGGCAGCGGAAAACATACGCGATGATTAACAACACGTCGTCAAGACGGATGTCATGCTAAGCCCGGGCACGACATCACTCGGTATCATCAGTGTTGGCTGGGGACGGACCTCATTCCACGGACCAACCTTCTGGAAGAGCACAGGGCCAAGGCAAGGGAAGAGTAGGGTCTTCAAAGGCTTTACCTGAAAAATATAAAACTAGCAAGGCTGAGTATACTAATACTCAGCAAGGCTTACCCGGGTTTAGGTATACTTTAGCCCGTAACTAGACTCATGAAGGCATTTCAGGGGTTCTGGGTTTATTTTCAGCTGAAAAGCAACAAAGAGTATGAACTACTTTCAAATTTTAGCTTTCACATTCTAGTTGATTATCCATTCTAGGTAAGCACCTATACTAAACAAGCAAGATAGATATTATCATCCATCCAGATTATTTCATCAACAATTACACTTTTTACTCTATGTGGTAAAAGGGATAAGCAGTCTCAATCCTCGTGAGAGGCGGACGATCCGAATCGAATTTAACCTTGCAAGGTAAACCTAACACACACGCTTGGAATACCAACAGGGCGTTCTGAAGCAACCGTTTCCCTCATATTCCGGGTTATGGATCAGGGCCACCACAAGTGACTGCAGGACCATACGCACACCAATTGTGCAGGACATTCGTCTGTAGCGCGACTACAAAACCCGTATTCCTATCTGCCATGCAGAACGTACTCCCACACGTCGATGCGTGTAAACATAAAATAAAAGTCGAGTGGTGGAGACAAGTCCATTTGCCGAGCCATTCGGGTACTAGGCTTACCGCTTACCATATTTCGCGGTATGTGGCTAGTACTTTCAAACGCTTAGCCACCACTACCACATGCTGCGACCTTAACCACTTTTAACAAAACAGACAGGGTAAACCTCCAGGTCATGATACAACACATGACCCTGTCCATCATCCTTATAGTGATTGCAGAATTGTAAACATGCAACTCCTATATCGCGCGAGTGACAGGAAATCACCCGACTTCTACCGGCCTTATTAGCGGAGCATCTATCCGATAAGGACTCAGGAGCATTACATTGGATTCCTAGTATCCATGCATCTAGGGTTTCATTATAACTCCTAGACTTAATGCATAAGTTTAGATAGATAGACATAGATTGCAGTGTAAATAAAGCAGTGGGTTATGTCCGGGGCTTGCCTTTACTGGTGGGGCTGAAGTCAGAGATGTTAGTATTATTATCTTCCGAACTTTGGTTCGGGGCTTCAGATGATCCCTTGATGACGTTGACTTGGTCTTCAGAAACATCCTCCGTAGACTTCTGGGAGATCTTGTAGGTACCGTCTGCGGAAGTAGTCGTATCTACATGCAATGCACATTACATTCAAAGTGTGCGCATAAAATTATCTTACTTCACAATAAAGTTGCAATCCAACACTCATTTAACATACTATTCACCTAACAACCAAAAAGATCTAAAACTAAACTTAGACAGAGCTTTAGGGGAACAACTAATTGGAATCGGCTGCTCGTTGAAGATTACAACAGAGCCGATTGGAAACAATAGAGGTTTATTTGATTGAAAGGTGCATCGGGTTCCTAGATGATCGATGAAAGCATCGATTATTTCAGCAGAGGAATGATTCCTAAAGCAGTTGTGTCTTAATTAAGATGTGCTTAAGTATTATCCTGGGTAACTAGGTGTGGTTGTATCGGCTTGATTACGTCAACACAACAATTGAGTGACGTACAGTCGATTGGAGTGTGATTGAGAGTATGTGACCGATAGATATATAGCCGATTTCTCAGCCGATAAATCGGCTGATAGAAGTGTGTGGATAAGGATAGGAAAACTAAGGGTTGATCGGCCATAACCGATATAGAAAACAACTAGAATCGGCTTGGATCGGCCGATAGCAAGAATCTTAAGATTGTGTATACACCTTTGATATATCGACTATATGCAGTCGATGTAGGACAGAACAAAAGAGTGGTATCGGCGGTAGCCGATACTAGAAAGGTAACGACCATATCAGCTAACCAACCGATGGTAGGAACATATCAAAAGAAAATCATCGGTTGACAATTGTTACACAGAAACATCATAGACTTAACGAAAACGGATGCTAAGTGGCTGGGTTGATAACCTGATACTGAAGCATAGCTGTCGAGATGTTTTGGCTAAACAGCAGATGCACACGAACTAATAAGGATCTATATACGACAAGGAACTTAAGGAAACAGCAATCAAGACGAGGACAATGTCTTGATGGTAGGGATATGAGCACTACGGTGATAGAATTAACTAACTGTCACACTTCTCCACTTAAAACATACATCCTATAATTATTTCTCAGCTATATCATATGCATACAATATAAAGCACAATAAAACATTCATTCCCTAACATTTGACCTAGACCACACATCAAAGATTTTCAATTCAAGAGCACAACATAAAACTTATAAATTTTGACCTAGGGTTTCATACAAAACTGATTTTACATTTTATGAACTTCTTATGAAAATCCATAAATGTAGAAGTTCATTGGTTTGAAATAAAGGAAGCTCTGGAAATCTTACAGAAAACACTCTAGAACTCATGGTACAAAAAGGAACCTGAGTTTTGAATCATTTACATTTAACTTATGATTATAGTATTGATTTAATTAGAAACAGAAATTAAATATTTCAAGTTTAAATTAAATTCAAAATTTAATGTGAACCCTGGATAAATAGGGTTATAAAGTTTTGAAAATTTAAACACAGATCAATTGCATATTTAAAGATTCTGACCAAGAGATCTAATTAGAAAAGCTGTAAAGGGTATACCTAGCTAATTCTACTATAAAACCAATTAAATTGATTAACTTAAAAGAATTTAAATTACAAAACAAGATTAGGTTTGAAAATTCCACATCAATTCATACTTAATCTATAGAAATTGCATACCAAAAATCATGATCAACAAAATTAACATGTAGGAACTATGGATATTACACTCTCTTATCTTAGATTTGACATAGATTCAAAAATATTTAGTTTCATATCAAACTTACTTAATAGAAGTTGTAGAGTTCAAAATCTAGTTTCTAACAAAACTGGTTTTGCAATTTTTGGAATTTCCTACAATTTTCTATTGAATTTACAAGTCAGCAACACCACTCACATGAAATAACAAGCATTCATACACAGAGGTCCTCAACCAACGCTGTTTCTATGAGTCTAAAACTTGCAGAAAACCCCCTGAACTTCTCTGTCTTTAAACTCCTACTCCTTCTTCTCAAAATTCTACCATGAATTGCATCTAAGGAAATAAGGCTATGGTAAAGATTACAACCATATACGAGCAAAGATACAACAGAAAATAAATCATGAAGCTTTTATTAGCATAATCCAAAGGTAACACAACATCATAGCTAGAGGGCTTTGCTAAGCTTCAAAAATTTACACAAAGCTATCCATAACACGTATATCATATGTTCCAAATTTGGGCTTCAACTCTCTTATAGATCAAAAGATCTAAATAAAACATCCTTTTGCTTCTATTTAAAACACAGCATAAAACATACAATTTCATGGCATGATCATAATACCAAAGTTGTATAATTCGACATAAGGATTCAAACACAATTTGTTTGACATTTTTATGATTTTTTATCATTTTCTATGAATTTCCAAAATTCAGCACATTGAAAAGGAGAAAGACTCAAAATCTTTCATATAGGCCCTCAGAAAAAGTTGAAACTTCACAGATGTGCCCTTCTGCCATGGCCGGCCGGGGCAAGCTCGGTTTTGGCTCGAATCCGGCGAGGGGAGGGCTCGGATGGCAAGGGAAAGGGGGTGGGGAGTGAGAGGGCACTGAGACGCACCCGTTTGAAGTCTTGGTCGGGCTTGGGGAGGTCGGGAAGGGGGTCGTCGGCGGTGACAGTAGCGGCGGCGGTATGGTGGTGCGGGGAGCAGAGCTGCGGCGAGGGAGAGGCGCAAGGGGGTGGGGGATTAGCTTCAGGAGGTCCCGGGGCAGCTACTTATAGGGAGGAGAAGGGGGAAGAACGGCGCATGGCCGGGCGCCACGGCGGCGGTATCACGGCAGAGCGGGCGGCGGCGCTGTGCGCGTGGCGGCACGGGAGTAGGCGGGGAAACCGAGGGATAGGGCCGGGGAGGGGATAAGGCGGCGCTGGATGGGCCAAGGAGCAGGGGGAGCAGCACTGACCGGCCGGAGTTCCGAGAAACGGCGGCGGCGGCGCAGGGAACAGAAAAACAGAGGAGCAGACAGAAGGTTGAAGACGACTGGACTGATTTGCAAATTTCAGAAGTTCCAGGGACCTGTCTGTAAACCAGCGATAACTTTTAAGCTAGGGCTCGAAAGAAAAAGTGTTCAAAATGAAAGTTGTAAAAATTTTCAAGCTCTACAACTTTGTTTTAAGGTTTGAAATCAAAAACTCGAAGTATGCAACTTTATTTTGAAACTTTGGACTAACTTTAAGCTTTATAAAGATTTTGTCCTTGTTAATGTATTTTACACATAACTTTGGGCCTAAATGCAAGTTTTCAGGTAAGTCATGATTACTTGCATTCTTATAATTTGGCCCCTAGTAACTTTGAAAGTTACTATTGTAAATCACCTATTTGCATAAAAGGACTTGTACTTTTATAAAATTACATAAATACCCTTATTTCACCACTTTACCCAAAATTTCTACACACTTCAACACACACATTTCAAATGAAACTTTTAGATAAATATATATATTTTTACAAGGGACAAAATAAGAAAACATGTTTGCAAAACTACCCTTCACTTATTTTGAAATTACCTCCTATCCAAATACATTTTGCAAAAACAACCCTAAGTTTTTCTGTAATTACAAGAATACCCTTTTTACTTGCACTTTAAATTTTCAAAAGCTTCACACAAACACACACAAGCTTTACACTTAACAAACACATATTTCACACTAACAAAATATAGGTCTAGCATTACAAGAACGCGAACTGTCACAATAAGGCTAACCGATACAGGGGGAATTTACTCGAGATATGTCCTGGTACGATTTCTCAGCTGGTGTTGGTTAGTATCTTTGTAACCTTGGCCTCTCGGATATATAAGGAAGGTCAGGGACCCCTCTCAAAACAGAAAATCATTAGGTCATTCTACACCAAAGGCAATACAAACCACCATATAGGACGTAGGGTGTTACGCATCTTGCGGCCCGAACCTGTCTAAGCTTTGTGTTCCTTGCACCTTCGAGTTCCTGATCTCGGCGTCTCCTCACCCAAAACTTACCACCTTGGGTATATCCCTCGGTGGGCAGCCGGTTAAACACCGACAGCGTCGTCGGTGATATTTGTCTTCCTCACCTTCGGAATTTTCCCTAGTGCGTGATGACTCGGCTTGTCCATGGTGGGGCTGCCCTGGTCCTAAACGCTGAAAAACTGAGGCACGTCTTGCATCTTGCTTCTAAGACTTGCACTCTGGGCAATCCTCAAGGGTGGTTAGTCGTTTCATACCAGAATCCCAGCAATACTTGAAGAACGGGCAATGCCAATGATCTCGCGTATCCTCTCACTTCCTGAGGCACTTCCCAGTGCGCCGCTCGTATTCTTCTTCTTCAGTCTCACATTGGAGACGCTGTTGATACTGATACTGGTATTTTCTCAGAAGATGAGAGGAAACCGGTCGTTGATTCCTGACGTGCCTGACCTGTTCTTCGGTGATATAGATCCTTTCTTCTTTTTGGGGCCGATCACGGGAATCAGCCTCCTGCTTCCTTGCATGCTGACGTGATGTATGTCCTGCCATGTTAATACCGAGCATAAAATCCAGCTAACGACGCGTTGATCAGTCGTACCCTTCCACCATATTTACATTCGGGAATGGTTGAGTATCAACCTTCATGGCGTACTGCCCCAAAATTAATCGGCCTTGCTCAATAGCCGATTGTATCTGTCACCGGAGTTCCTTGCAGTCACCGGTACCGTGAGTGAAAGAGTTATGCCACTTGCAGTATGATCTCCCCTGGAGCTCCTGAGCTGTTGGGATCTTGCAACCTTCAGGGAACTTCAACTACTTCTCCTTCAAGAGTAAGTCAAATATTTGTTCGACTTTGCTCACATCAAAATCAAATCCTTTCGAAGTTCCCTGTTGTTTCACCCACTTGCAGGACACGGGTTTTGCCCACTCCACAACTGCTATCTCTTGGTCATCCCTAGAATCTTCGGAGTCTTCAGCGTCAACCATTACTACTTGATGTTTGAACTTGTCTTGGTATAATTCTGGGTGGCGTTGCTCGTATACTGTCATGTTTTGTACCAGATGTGCCAAAGAGTTGAACTCCAGCTGGAAAACCAGATCTCTGATCGGTTTTACCAATCCTAAAGACGCCAATTCCACAGCCTCTTTTTCTGAAATCCGAGTCGAGTAGCACCGGTTCTTAACTTCTCCGAAACACTGGATGTATTCCGCCGCCGTTTCTCCTCGCTTCTGGCGAACCTGTGCCAAATCAGCAATCCCAGCCTCTGCAGCTTCTGAATGATATTGTATATGGAACTGTTCCTCTAATTGCTTCCAGGTGCAGATAGAGCTGTGACACGCAGGTAATTAGTGTTGTCACATCCTAAAGTTTAGTGTGTTGTTATGTACAAAATGTGGTAAAAGTGTATTTAGAAAATTCTAATGCTAAGGGAAAAGGGTTACTTATATAATTATATTTAAATTAAGGTTCTTTTGTGCTAAATGGGTGAACATGGAGGGTAGAATTTAAAAGTATGAGGGTTGTTTTGCAAAAGTTAAAAACTTGTGTTTAAAACATAAAAGTAGGTGAAACTACCCTTTGGATATAAATGTGGTGTAATTTTAAAATTGGATTTATGCAAAGTTTAGAAATCTTGTTAAATTTCAAATTAATTGCAAATCCTTAGCTCTTATATGGATGAACCTTAAAGCAAAGTTGTACATTTTGAAAAACCATACACTTTTGCTTTTGGGCCCATCTCCATTCAAGCACTGGTTTAAAAGTTATTGATATATTACAGTAGGGTCCCTGCAATTCTCTGAAATTGCATACGGGTCCTCCTTCGTCTACCTCTCTCTCCCTCTCCTCTGCTTCTCCTCTGCCGCACGCCGCCGCCACTGCCCGGCCATGTGCGCCGCCCCTACCACTCCAGCACCCCTCTGCGCCCATGCACGTGTCGCCCCGGTCTCTGCCCCGCCGCTTCCCGCCCTCGCACTGGCTTCCCCTCGCCTCGCCACGCCGCCCGCCTCCTGCCCGAGCTGCACTTCGCCGCCGCTCGCCGTCGCAGCATCTCCCGCGCCACCTCCTGCCTTCCGACGTCCCACGCGTCACTCTTCTGCCATGCCGCCGCCCTCCCGACCCCGTGCTGGCCTGCTCATGCGGCCTCCACGTCGCAGAGCTCCTGCCCGAGCTCCGCCACGGCTGCCACGCGCGCCGCCGAGGCGCCAGCACCTGCTTGAGCACGGGCACCGCTTCTTCTGGACCCCGAGCGCCTTCTCTATCTCCTCTAGCACACACTCTGGCAGTTGCAAGTTTCTTTTCCATCCAATTTCCACTGCTCCGTCTACCATCGCCCACCGGACCTCCGCCGTGCCTCTAGACCACCGTCGACCGGCGCCCACACTCCCCCTGAACCCCAACCCAGTGCAGCCTTACCTCCGCCGTGACCTGCTGGTGCTCCTCAGCCTCTTCAATTTTGTTTTCTTCCACCCTTAGCACCCTTTCCCACAGCGCCGGTGAGCTTCCAGCGCCGCCGCCGCTCGGCCTCCCGTCAACCCACCGGTACAAGGCCTCCCCGTTTCGATCAACGGCATCATCAGCACCACATCATCCTCCTGAAGCGATCCCGCCACCCTTCACCACCCTCCATCGCCCTAGACTGCAGAACGCCGGCCGCCATTCCCGCCGGTGAGAACCCGAGCTCCACCCTGCCATCGATCACCCCTCTCCGTCCTGTCTCTGTCCAAATTGAGTTGGGGGAAAGCATCCCCGCACTCCCCCAGTGCTCGTGCGAACCTTGTTCCCCCGTGTTCGCCGGCCCATCGCCGGGAACGACGACGCCCCGACGCGGCCACCGCCATTGCTCGTCGCCGGTCATGCTCTGTTACTGCCCTTCGAGCACGTCACCCCCTATCATGTTCAGTAGCCTTTGTAGGTCACGTGGCACCGATCCATCCCCACCCCGGACCTCGCCGCCGGCGAGAACGCCGGAGACAGGAACGCCGGACGCTGTAGAGAGCCGGCAAGGGAATATTTGTGATACTTTGTTTTGTTCTAGGGGTCTGTGTGCAAGAATCCAGGGACCCCCGGTGTAAACTCATGTGTTATTTTATGTGTATAAAGCTGCTGGCTTGTAAAATTCGTAGAAAATTGTAGAAAATTCCAAAAATTGTCAAACTAGTTTTGTTGAAAACTAGATTTCAAACCCTACAACTTTTATTAATGAAGTTTGGTTTGAAACTAAATATTTTTGAATCTATTTTAAATTCAAAGTAAAAGGGTATAGGATACATAACTTTTACAAACTAATTTTGTTTCTTGTAATTTTTGGTAAATAGCTTCTATAGGTCATGTATGACCTTGTGTAAAAGTTTCAAACTTAGCTTTGTTTTGTAATTTAAGTTCTTTTGAATCTGGATAATTTAAATTTGAGATGATTTGAAATTAATTAAGCATGTTCCTTAGGCTCAATTAATTAGATCTTTTTGTCATAATCTAATGTGTTGATAATTAGTCTATAATTCTATTTACCCAAGTTTTGAATTTAAACTTGAAATTTGAATTCAAATTCAAATGTCTTGATTCCTGTTTTCAGTAAATCCAATACTATAATCATAGCTTATATATAAATGATAACTCAAGACTAAACCCCCTTGTTTCGTGAATTCATGTGTGTTAATTATTGGATTGCAACTTTATCGTGAAATAAAATCTTTAACTTAAGCATCATCTCATGTTAAGTTATTGCATGGCACGTAGAATCCACGACGCTCGACGATGGAGACTACGAGTTGGTCTTGGGACAAGACCAAGGGTTTTCTGAAGACCCGTTAAATGTCGCCGAGGATCTAACTGAAGCCCCGAACCAAAGTTCGGAAGTCTCTGACATCCCTGCCTCCAACCCCACTCAAGAAGGCAAGCCCCGATGCATACCCTAGTATTTTCAAGTATTACAATTTCATTATTATATTATATGTCTTGCATTACGTCTAGGAATTGAAATGAAACCCTAATTGCATAAGATCTTAGGAATCCTATGTATTGTACCCGAGTCCTTATCGCATAGACGCTCTGCTAAATAAGGGCCAGTAAAAGTCGAGTGATTTCCTGTCACTCGCGCGATATAGGAGTTGCATGTTTACAATTCTGCAATCACTATAAGGATAATGGATAGGGTCATGTGTTGTATCATGACCTGAAGGTTTACCCTGTCTGTTTGATAAAAGTTGTTAAGGTCGAAGTGTGTGGTAGTGGTGGCTAAGCGTTTAAAAGTACTAGCCACATGCTGCGAAATATGGTAAAGCGGTAAGCCTAGTACCTGAATGGCCCGGCAAATGGACATGTCTCCACCACTCGACTTTTATTTTATGTTTACACGCACCGACGTGTGGGAGTGCGTTCTGCAAGGCAGACAGGAGTACGATCATGTAGTCACGCTACAGACATATGTCCTGCACAATTGGTGTGGGTACGGTCCTGCAGTCGCTTGTGGTGGCCCTGATCCATAACTTGGAATATAAGGGAAACGGTTGCTTCGGAATGATCTTTGGATGTTTCAAGCGTGTGAGTTAGGTTTACCCTTGCAATGTTTGAAACTCGATTCAAAATTGTCCGTCTCTCGCGGAAATTGAGACTGCTTATTCCTTCTGCCACATAGAGTAAGAAGTGTAACTATTGATGGAATAATCATAATGAATGGTGATCTCTACCTTGCTTGCTTAGTGTAGGTGCTAACCTAGATTGGATAATCAACTAGAATACGAAAGCTAAAATTTGAAAATAGATCATACTCTTTGTTGCTTTTTAGCTGAAAATAAACCCAGAACCTTTACAATACCTTCATGAGTCTAGTTACGGGCTAATGTATACCCAATTCCGGGTAAGCCTTGCTGAGTATTAGAATACTCAGTCTTGCTAGTAACATTTTCAGGTATAACCTTCGAGAACCCCGCAGATAGTTCTGCGTGGCTAACTTCTGTTCCGCATGGCTGGTCCGTGGAGTGGGATCCCTCCCCAGCTGGCAGTGACCCTCCGGAGTGACACCAGGCCTTGGGCTGAGTATGGTGTCAGCCTTTGCGACGAATGTAGTCGCGTGTTTATCTTTCCTTCCGCTGTGAGCATGGACAAGCTGTTTGGCTTGTCGGTTTAAACCCTGTTTGTATAAATTTTACTTTAAGTTTGAACAAGGTTTGTGATAATGTTTGTATATCTGTAAATTAAAAGTTGATGAGCTGTACTGTGATTGTAAACTCGTCTTCGTGCGAGGTAAACCTGCTTCGATCCTGTTGAACCGTGGTTGTATCGGGCGGAGACCCGACAGACCAACGGATTGTTCCGTTTGAAGTGCGTTAAGTTATTATCGGCTGTATAGTGATGACTAGCGCACTTGAACCGGAATAATTCAGGCGGTTTTGCCACAAGAACCAGGACCCAATGATGTGTACCATCCAAAAGCCGGCCCTGTGAGAGACTGCGAGAAAACCTCACTCGCAATGGATCCGACACCGAAATCATCCCTAGCTGCGCCAGATACCGGCTCACATGCTCTATGGAGCTGGATCCTTCCGCTCCACTGAACTTGGTGACTCAGGCAGCCGATACTTGGGTGGCAGAGGAATCAAGTCGTACTCGCTTGGATACGGCTTGGTGTAGCCGATCGCTCGCCTTCTTGGGAGAATGCCAAATTGATCTCTCAAAATGGCACTAATCTGATCCATTGTATGAACTCCTGGGGCTGAGTGCGTACCTTCGTGACTCGGCCCTATCGCATAAGCAGCCAGCCATGCCTGTTTGTCGGCATCGACTACAGATGTTCCTCCAGTTGTTCTCTGCGTAGGTTGTGCCGAGCTACCGCCATCTGGTATGTACGCACAAACATACCCATGTGGTACCTCCTTTGGGGGTTCACTGAAGAATTGGTGATCAGCAGGGTCGCGTCCCATCTTGTACATGACGTATGCTGGAGAACCATGTTGCTCTGGAGCTGTAAACGTGTAAGGCACTGATGGCCTGACTTGAGAAGGCAACTCCCCTTTGTGACTCCCTAAAGCAGGTCCTGTTGGAGAGTACTGGTGTTTCATAATCTCCTGCACCACACGTACCGCGACGCGCTCAAGGGTGTTCACCAAACTCTCAGAATGTCGATGTAACAAATGAGCCACCATGTAGTTGACTTCCTGGCGGAGAGCTCGCGTGCGTTCTTCCGTAGAAGTAGACAGATCCACTTCGTCGAGTGCACCTTCTGATGAAAATCCCTTCCACCTGATGCCGTGGTGACGGGTCCTTTCAAATGAGCCGATGAGATCGGCTTCAAAAGCAGCCTTTATTTCATCATACTTCTGCTTGTGCTCATCAGACAACTCTTCGTAAGTAATCGGGTTCTCGTTTGGCATCTTGACAACGGAAGTCAATGTAGCCGAAGAAAATGATGCAGTCGGTTGTAGTCGATGTAGTCGAAGTAGTCAATGAAGTAGTCGATGTAATCGATGAAGTAGTCGATGTAGTCGATGAAGTTGTCCCACCGGGCATGCCAAAATGTGTTATCGGTCAAAACCCATCGGTGAGCAGCGACAGGTAACATGAGGAGCCGGGAGGCTCCCGGGACTGCTGGTGGATCCCGGTCCCTCGGTCAACGGCCCAGAAGTCCGGCACACGCCCTGGCTTGATGAAGTGCTAGGCATGCCACCTGACCTATACCTAATCAGGAAGGTGTAGAAGTAGTTATCAGTTATTTTTCTGCATGCACAGCCACGTCAAACATTAGTCCGAGCCGCGACCGGCTCTTAAAATGACTCCCAAGATCGGCTAGAAGAGCCGATGGAGCCTCTGCACTGGGTCGGACTTGTCTTCGTACCAGGTTGAACCTTCGGGTAACTCTCAGAATCGGCTAAAAGAAGCCGATTATCCCATTTAACAGATCGGATCTATTAATATTCGAATGTCTTGTACGAATCCGATAGAAAAGATAAAAGCATGCTCTGTAATTACCAAGCTAATCCAATCTACGACAGTAAAGGTTTTCACCGTGTAACCGAAACATCCTACGCGTGGTTAAGCCTAACGAACATGAAAGATAGCAGGATGCTAACCTAAAAAGAGGCCTAAAAACCAACTAATAAGCCGATTCCCGGAACAATCCCTCCTTAGATTACCATAAAGCCCCAAACATGCAGCCGGAACATTCAACCCGTTTGAAGGCCTAATCATACGGATATTAAACCAATTCCTTGTAGTACAAAGAACTACCATAACAGATTAGATCTACTAAGTAAGAATAGAGCAAGGCACTGCCCTTGCACCTAGGATCACGTACAAGGGCAGCCAAACGATTACGAACAGCAAGCAGAGCATGGATATATTATTAAGAACTAATGCAGTATCATAATCGTTTAAGATAACTAGTGTTACTCGCCATCAACAATGCTTCAGCACGAGAAACACAAAGATAAGCAGATAAATGTGATGCTGCCCAGACCATGTGGAGCATGATCAGAGCAGCATGTCAGTTACCTGGAGAAACCCTTGGGAGAAGGGATGGCGATGCGCCGAGAGTTTGTTGTGAATGTTGGATTGTTATTTTTATTGAATCTCACGATACATATTTATAGTCCGGAGACTTGATCTTCTTAACTAACCCTAGCTGATGACGATAAAATCTCTTAACTTACTACTTTTAAACTATCCTTACTAGATACACGGCTATTCCGGCCCTTAATACGCTCACACAGGAGCCGATGCGCAAACCATTATGATGATCTCCTTCAGCCCATTTTGCTCTCGGCCCATCCTTTGGCCTAGTCAAATTATGGCGATAACAGGCCCACTCGCCCGTTGCTGCACCGTAGGGATCAGCGGTGGCACATTGGGCAGCGAGACTTCCTCCTGAGTCTTCTTGCCTTTGTTAGTAGCCGATCGATCTATTGAGAAATATGCGGGACCCATCTATTGTTCTGGCGTCCACCAGTTACTTGTTTGATCAAATTTGTTAGAGTGTTGACCAAAACGCCAGATTGGTTGACCAGCGCATGATGGACGACCGTGTCGATCGTCTCTTGAAAGCTCCGTGTACCGGATGATTCAGCCGATCCATCCGAGGTAGTTACCGTGATGGATGGTGTCGGCAATTGGCCCTTCTAGATCACCTTGCCTCTAATCTTGCTAAAAGATTCCAGACTGAGTATGGTGAATGCATCTCTGTTGGCCTCAACTAGCTTCTTCTGTTCATCGTCGAGATCCTCCTTGGTGACCTCAATGACGTTCTCAGGGTCGGTCACTTCATGTCAGACCCGGACCCACGGGACTGCGCACATGGCCTACATCCTACACGATCAGGGGTGGGGCATAGCCCACGCCCTACATCTGTTGTAACTATTTGTAGCATAGTAGAACTAATCATACAGTAGTAAAACTAGTCGAAGACAGTAGGAATCTACCTGAAAACCACTCGGGTAGGACTCTAGGCCTCGTATCCGACTAGGACTTCCATGTAAGCCTATCCTCCAGACTATATAAGGGTGGATAGGGACCCTCCTCAAGTGAGGAGCGTGAGGGACAACTCGTGCCTCATGCAACAGATCACCCAGGAGATCACCATATCACCACCTAAGGCAATACAAACCACACAGGACGTAGGGTATTAGGCTCTCGGTGGCCCGGACCTGTCTAAACTCTGTGTTCCTTGCACCTTCGAGTTCCTGATCTCGGCAACACCCTACCTACAAACTCACCACCTCGGGGGTATCACTCGGTGGGTGTGGTGGTAAAACACCGACAGCTAGCGTGCCAGGTAGGGGTGTTCATTGAGCATTCACCGGAGAACTCGATGTCATCTCTCAGCTTCACCAGCACCGTGCTCGATGAGGGCACAACTTTCATCTTTGGCTCTTAGATCTGCGTAACCAACAGCTTGGGTGGCTTCAACAATCACCTAGCGAACTCCAGGAAGCCGGAGGCCTCTACACCAACTTGAAGCAGCGACACCGACGAGTTCATCGACAACCACGATGAGTTGTTGCTCCTCGATCTACCTAGGCAGATTGAAAGGACATTAGTTTTCAACTTGACTTCAACTCATGCTGCATCAGGACTACTCGGATCGGATTCGAACCAATCTGAGGAGGCAACGCAATCCAAGTCCCTCTCTGACTTGGAGGAGGACTTGGATTGCCTTCTCAAGATTCGAGATGAGGGAGCCACCACTTGTCGCCCCCCCCCCCAATTTTCGACAACTACTGAGACTCAAATGAAGAGTACCCGTAAACTACGTGTTGGAGTCGAGCAGGACTCGAGGATGAGGGAGCCACCGCTCATCGGGAGGCCCCAGTTCTCGACAACCACTCGCAACCCGATGATTTCCCCGAATCATTTTTGGGCAATCATCTGGGTTTGACCATAACATCTACTCCGCAAGGCCGTTCCATGTACTCGAAGGGTCTAGAGCCCTCTGAGTTACTTGAATATGACTCCCGCCTTGTGGCAGAATCCACTTTTGGCGTATCAACCCTAGGGAGCCAGAAGATTTGGACTACTCCGCTCAACTTCACCTCGCGTCACGACATCGACGCGCTGTAGCGACGACCCTGACTACTCGACTCGCGCCGCAGTTACAAATGCTTCGACCAATTGGCTGCACCAACGACAACTCCAACTACTCATCGCGACTAGAAAGTAGTTGGGAACGAGTCTAAAACTACTAGGCGACTAGCTCCGCATGGTCAACAACTAGTCGGGATCAGCTCCGACTAGTCGGCTTTGTCGACAAATTGCCCACCGATCAAAGCTACACTTCGCCACCTACTTTCTGCGCAGCGCACACTCTCTCCATCGGCAAACTTGAAACCCCCAAACCATGTCTACATTGGTTTGAGGCGGTTCAACCCAGGACCCTCTCCACATTGGAAGAAGATTTCGATCAACTACCACCACTCGGAGAAGGAGAAGTCACCGCACGTCGGGGCGCTATTGTTTCCAACAACCACTCGGATTCAGCTGCTCATATGACCTGGAGTCTGGTAAGGGGATCAGATTGGTCGGGCAGGTTTGGACCTCAGAAGGGCATGAAACCCTCCAGGTTTCTTAAATCAAATCCACCACGATCCATTACCACACCCGACGAACTCCCTTTTCAAGAAGGCAGACCCCTCCTCCCTTGCGACAACGAAGACAAGGGCTAGGTGGCGTGGAGTGCCAAACGCTTCGCCCCCAATCAAGAAGTTTTCATGATTCACTCGATGAAGACGAGGATTGTGAAGGCTTAGAGCAGGTCCAGCTAGACGACTGCGATGACTACCTTGTTGATCCACTCGACAAAGACGTGGACGCAACAATGGATAGTGAATCCCTAGACAACCTCAAGGTAGAAGATGTAGATGACATCCAGAAGGAACGCCGTAGTCTCATCAATGCGAAGCATGCCAAACACAGGCACCGCGCGGCCGAGACGAACCAGCATGGGAGAGGCAACCTCCACGACTCCTCCACAGGCAACCTTCGCGCCATCATCAACACTGGCCGGGATGCCCGCAATGTCAACATTGCTAGACAGCAGAAGCGTGAAGAAGTGGAAGCCTACAACCCCACCCACTATCAACTCCCTCTCGACTACCTGGAGACAACTCGGAAGCGCAAGCCATAAGCTAGGGAACAATCCACCCATAAAAGGAAGACTATCAGTTCGAAGGAACGATTCGAGGAAGCCCTCCATGGGCAATGCCTGTGGCACCCGAAGAGCAAGCATTGCACATTTGAATGTCAAACCCTTCAGAGGGCACTGGGAGCTCCGCCAAAACTCCGAAGAAAGGCAACAGGACTACCCAAATAATGATTCATACATAAATTAAGTACCCGATTCAAGGAAGTTTTCTGAGGGTCTTTTAGGTGTTTCACTTGTTTAAACCATTGTTTTGCGGACAATATATCGAAACAAGGGGTTCCGTACACGTAAAAGAACCCCCTTTTTACCACTTAGTCAGGGTCGCCATTTATGTTTATTACTCGGGTTAATCATGACTCCCTCGCTAAACTCACAGAACCCTGTGACAACCGAGCCATGCGACTGCCAAAAGTGGTCACCTCATTTAGCAATGACTAGTGGAACCTGTTAATTAGTCAAATAATACACTTACATGATTATCTATCAAATACTACCAGTAACCCTCAGATTACTAGTTCCCGACTAGTTTTTCTATGTTGCTGAAGGAGCCTTGCTTCCAAACTTTCAGTAATACTCCGTTTACTAGTTTTCGACTAGTATTACGCGTAGTTTACTGAAGGGGCCTTGCTCCCGTACAGCCTCGCCAACGGGCTCGGCGGAATTCAATTTTCCGACCAGAAATAGCCTGAAGCACCTGTACCACCCAATGGATGTCAACCGTGCAATTGACAAGTTGATCAACAACCCGTAACCCCTCGAACTGAATCCGCCTCGGTCTGAGGTCCTCTACCACAAGTTGGAGGAGGATTTGGATAGTCTACCACAAGTCGAAGGAGGATTTGGATTGTCTACCACAAGTCAGAGGAGGATTTGGATCATCTACCACAAGTCGGAGGAAGACTAGCCACCATCCATCAATGGGCTCTCCTCTCCGCCGACTACTCAGACTTCATCAATGCTGCCCTACCCTTATCAAATGGCCACCAGGAGCTGATGGCGCCTCCAACTTGGTCAGGCGGGCCTGGACATCGGAAGGGCACGGAGTCCTCCAAGCTACCTGGCTCAGCCCACTTTTCTATGCCATTGACCCCGACAACCTGTCGGGCCTAGACAGTTCCAAGAAGGCAGGACCCTCGATTCCTCGACGGCTACTTCGCCCTCGCGAGGGCACTCAGCGACCCACCACTGACTACGTCGACCACACAACTAGTTGGGAGCGGGACTTACTCCACACAACTAGTCCGAGGCTGCCTGGCGGACCGTCCGCTGGGACTGTCCGCTGGGCACACCCAATGTCCGCTGGGCAGTCTCGGGTAAGAAGTGTAACCGATCGAAAACTAAAGCTTGAATGCAAAATCTATTTGAATAGAAATGCTCTAATACAAGTTAGGAACACTAAATGTGGAAGCAATCTAGCACAAGATAGGTATATAAGTAGATCGGGCAAGAATACTACACGGAGGTACAAAAGCAAGTATAACAAATGTGCAAGAGATGAAGTGAAGTAATCAAATACAAGAGACATAAGATTTTTCACCCGAGGTTCGAATCCACTCAAGGATTCTACGTCCCCGTTGAGGAGTCCACAAAGGACCGGGTTCCTCTCAACCCTTTTCCTCTCTCAAGCAACCACAAAGGTCAAACTTGAGCTTTTCACTAGCAACAAGGGTAATACAAACTTCTCAATCCAACCACACCACGAGTTGGTTGTTCTTGAGCACCTCTAACCGTCTAGGAGCCAAGCTCCAAGAGTAATAGATGTGGAAAGCGATGGAGAGAGCCAATAGATGCCCAAGAGAGGTGAATCTCTTGGGGAAGCTTGAATCTTGCTTGGATCTTGCTCAAACCCAACCCTAGACCAAGGATTTGGAGTGGGGAAGCTAGGGTTTCGCTTTGGGGAGCTTTTGAGTGCTTAGAATGTGCTTGAGGGTCAGCTTATGCAGTTTGGCCAAGCGTAGTTCCCGTTGGGGTCGAAGGGGTATATATAGAGCCTCACTAAAAACTAGCCGTTAGGCTGTTTTTAGTGTCCTGGCGGACTGTCCGCCAGGACCACTCGGGTTTGCATTTATCTGTTCAAGGCATGGGTTCCGGATTTGGTTTATTTGTGTTCTACCACACACTTTCCACATCCCCCTTGATAGTACGGTATACCTAGACTCAAGAAAATATAAAACAAAGAATTATCTTCGCTTGAACCACATTTCTTGAACCGGTACCGTTCTCCAATTTTAACGAATCGTCGGAATTGGTCCTTCTTCTTTTCTCCTTTTTGGTTCCTTTGACCCCTGCTCATTATTCTCAATTGAAACATTAGATACACATTTAGGTTGTTATTAATCACCAAAATAGGTCATTAGGCCTAGATGCACTTTCAAAGGGGCCTCGCTCCCATAGTTCTAGTAACAAATTACTAGTTTTCGACTAGTATGCTATCTTACTGAAGGGGTCTTGCTCCCATACTTCCAGTAACAGATTACTAGTTTTCGACTAGTATGCTACATTACTGAAGGAGCCTCGCTCCCAAACTTCAAGTATTACTCTGTTCTACTGGTTCATGACTGGCATTACGTCGAGTTTACTGCATGGGCCTTGCTCTTAAACTCCCAATGCTACTCCGTCTACTAGTTTACGACTGGTACTACGTCGAGTTTACTGAAAGGGCCTCGCTCATAGTTCCAGTAACAGATTACTAGTTTTCGAGTAGTATGCTATGTTACTGAAGAGGTCTTGCTCCCATACTTCCAGTAACAGATTACTAGTTTCCGACTAGTATTCTATATTACTGAAGGGGCCTCGCTCGCTCCCATATTTCCAGTACAACTCCGTTTACAGGTTCACAATTGGTATCCGTGCAAGTTTACTGAAGGAACCTTGCTCCCATACTTCCAATACACCTCTGTTTATTGGTTCACGACTGGTATCTGTGCAAGTTTACTGAGGAGCCTCGCTCCGATACTTCCAGTAACGCTCAGATTACTAGTTTGCGACTAGTATTCTATGTTACTGAACGGGCCTCGCTCCCATACTTCCAGTGCTATTCTATTTACTGGTTCATGACTAGTTTGATATGGAGTTTACTGCAAGGGCATTGCTCCCAACACGGTCTTATGCATATCAGTTACAACATACTTTTATGTTTACCTTGTAGGGGACCTGACTTGGACCGTGCTGCTGGGCGAGTTGGATTCAACTCTGACTAGTTGGCTTCATCAACAATAGCCAACGACTGCTTCGACTTCGCGAGAATGCTCGACTACACGTCGCAGACTACAATGACTACTCGTCAGATTCAACTTTGACAAGTTGGGTTCATCAAAAACCATTGGCGACCACTTGACTTCATGAAGAATGCATGGCAACACGCTAATGACTACTTTGACTATTCGTCTAGCCTAAAAAGCTAGTCGGAATCAACTCTTCTCGGCGACATGCTGGCGACTACTTCGACTACTCATCTCGCATGCAAAACTAGTCAGAATCGACTTCGACTGGTCGGCTTCATCGACAATTCAAGATTCAGCTGCAACTTGACCAATGTCTGGGCTCGGGGGCTGGTGCCACCGACTACTAGGCATATACTATATGACTCATCTAGCTCCCAAGCTCGGGGGCTGGATACGACACGGCTCTCAGCATATAAGCATGCCATGATTCTTTGGATCCTTTATTCAAAACCTTGAGGATTTGGATTCAAGCATCGAGGGCTACAGGGACATGTGTCATCAGTGACTTATTTTTTAAATCTTTTGGGAGATAAGGACAGAAGACTCGAGACTAAATTGACCTCCAGCCTGATTCTACGAGTCAACCTAAGGCTCAGGGCTACTCCATATGGAGTCAGAGTTCAAATCACAGCCCATATAAAAGAAGACTCGACAACTACTCAGGGTATGAGCACCTCATAGCCTCGACGCAGCCAAGAAAGTACTCGGAAAACGTCTTCAAAATGGAGTTCGGGAGTACTCGAAGACGCCTTCAAAAGTACTCAGAAGCCTGCAGTATTCGACTAAGAAGAGCTCGGGGGGCTTGTCAGACCGGGGCCCACAGGACTGCGCACATGGCCTACATCTTACATGATCAGGGGTAGGGCATGGCCCACGCTCTACATCTGTTGTAACTACTCGTAGTTTAGTAGAACTACTCATACAGTAGTAAAACTAGTCGGAGACGGTAGGAATCTACCCAAAAACCACTCAAGTAGGACTATAGGGCTCATATCCGACTAGGACTTCCATGTAACCCTATCTTCCAGACTATATAAGGGCGAACAGGGAACCTCCTCAAGCGAGGAGCGTGAGGGACAACTCGTGCCTCATGCAACAGATCACCTAGAAGATTACCCGATCACCATCTAAGGCAATACAAACTACACAGGACGTAGGGTATTACGCTCTCGGCGGTTCGAACCTATCTAAACTTTATGTTCCTTGCACCTTCAAGTTCCTGATCTCGGTGACACCCTACCTACAAACTCACCACCTCGGGGGTATCCCTCAATGGGCGTGGTGGTAAAACAGCGACACTTCAGGCATGGTGAATAAGTTGTTGTCGTATCCCAGCAGGCGTGCCAAAAAGCTTGTTGCCGCAAAAGGTGGACAGTGAATCTTGCGGAGCACAACACGTTAAGGTTTGGGAGCTTTGCTTATCACCAGTGCAGGTCCTGCAAATTAGATTCGAGGTGTGCCAGTCAATTTAACTAGCAATTGACAAGAGAAAAGAAATTCAGTAAAACAACAAGAAACGCATCTGCTAGATTTCCAAATAGTTCCAAAAAACGCATCGATCGGAACGTCTGGTACATAAACCCAACATCGGCTATGAAGCCGATTTCATGATGAGATAGTATTAAGAATAAAAACCTCATAATTAAATACACAAATTTAATCGAAGTAAACTTATTATGACCATCAGTCGGATCGGACTTAACCGAGATAGCGCTAATAGCAGGGCAACAAATCGAGCACGATTCACAATGCATCTAATTATATCAAAATTTATGCTTATAATTAAGTTCAAAATTGGCTAGGGAAGCTGATTAATACTACCGAACCATTACAATCATGCCGCCGTCTGCCAGGAGACAATCCAGCCGATAAGACCTGACCTAGCATCATTACTCAAGGATCATACTCAACCGAGACAGCCTGAGATAACAACAATAAGGCAAGCAAATAGACCGATTGGACTACCCGCAACGAAGTCCAAGATCGTAGGTAGCTTGATAGTAGAAGCAAAAATCAAAGAACAAATCGGCTATGAGATTACTGCATAAAAAGATTAGATAAAGCCGACAACCCACTGATTGTCACTTGATAAATTGTGAAATCTATTAAGAACTAGCAGGAGATCAAATGATGCAGCCTTACAAGAACTTGATAGAAATTAATAATTTGGTAGATTAAACTAGACGAAACTACAGCACTGCGCCGTTAGCTAAAGCCTAGAGAATCTGATAAACACGAACTTGCCAACAAGCCGGAGATCGATCCGATGTAGCCCTACTTGCTGAAGAATTCTCCGAGAACTACTCTACTCTTACCGCCAGTTGTCACACCCAGTTTTGGAAAAGGAATGGAATGCACCTCATATGTGCGCTAGGATAAAGTTCCACACATATGATAGACGATACAAGTGTATACCTGAGATAATGTCATAACGAAAGAGAGTATCATAGTACTTTATTACATGACCGAAAGTCTTAATCTTAAGCGAATAAATAAACATTTAAAATCTAGCAGCGGACTTCAACTTCACAAGCAGATGATTGGGAGACATACGCCTAGAACTCCTCAAGATCTTCAGGGAACTCCGGACAATTATGTTGTTCTGAGCAGCATTGATTTTAATAAAACAAGTGTGAGTACACTTATGGTTGGTACTCAGCAAGTAGAGTAAATTATATGACATGCAAGGCCAAAATTAAGGATAAGCTGACATGGTTTGACTGCGATAAGCATTTTTAGTTGATAAGGTTTTATTTAGCGAGCATTAGCTAAATGTAAGTATATACCAACCTTTAAATAAATAAAAGAGATAAGATAACAACAATAAATAAAGAACATCAATTTAGATAATCTTCAAGTTCAACTATCATGTGAGGATCCAAGCCGCTCTTAACCGTGAGCACCACGGGTGATATATCAGTTTTCACTCTACAGAGATTGTACACTTTACTCACAATTCGTGTTTCCCTTAATGCCCAGGTTTGCAAGACCCTTAAATACTTCCGAGGTGAGTGGGAGGGATTCACTATGAGGCCTTTACAATGATTCCCTAACTTATGACAATCCGCTAAGGTTTCAAGTCAAAGCGGTCATAACTCTCTCTAATAAGGCAGACGCCTTAACCAGGATCATATCACACCCTCAAGAGGACCGAGCTATACCCCGACGATGCAACCCCTCTTGCCCTTTCGGTAAGATTGGCATAAGCTAAAGTTTCTAATTAATTAGCCAAGACTAGAACCATGTAGTATTGTGGTTGCACTGTTTTTCTAGATGGTTCTTCATGTTCCAATTAATGCAATGATCTTAATTATCACCATAAAGTATTCCCGAACATGAAGTTAAACAAGTGTAGCATAATTTCCAGGTTATTCAACCAAAGTCTAAGTAAAAGCAGCTAGCATACCTACAACATAATTATAACAAGCTAGGTTTAATCAAGGAAGTTCAAAAGAACTAGGTACATCCTTAGTTTTGGGATCCATCATATTCTAGACACATGCATGCATATAAAGTAAATGTGTGTATTTATAGAGTTATTAGGACCGGAAATCAAGGACCACTTGCCTTTGTCAAAGAACTGCTGCTGCTCGGGAACATCTTCAAAGCCTTGCTCTTGCGGACCGTCGAACTGCGCACCGTCTATCGTAACACACAAGTACATACAAATAAATAAATATAATAAATAATAAATAGTACACCAAACAATATAAATAGAGCAAAACATCACTATAAAGCTACTGTATGCCTCGCAAGGGTCGCGTGAGCGCGAGAATCGATGAAAACGGAGTTAAAACGGAGAAGTTATAGCTAAAATATGATTCTAGGGGCTTATTTGTAGAAGATTTGAAACTAGAAGGGCTCTGAACAACAAAACCGAGGGCTAGAATATGATTAAACCTAGACCTAGGGTTTTGATTGAAAAATAGAGGGGCTAGGGATGGCGGTTTATATTTTGGAAAAGGATAGGGGCTTAAACAGAAGAAAAAAGGATCTATTCGTGAATACTTTTGAACTGTCGTGGACTGCGGGTTGATTTCGATAGAACTTAGGGGTTTATGTGCAAAATACCCTAGGGTTGACCGGTATCGGATTATTTGACCCCGGTCGTCAGATCTGGATTGGGCGGCTGAGAAACGGCTGGCGGCTGCGGGGCGGCGGCGCTGGCACCGCCGGCGACGGCAGACGGCGGCAACTCGTCGGAAATCGCATAAACACGATTTCGACCACGGTTTCGATCGCGGGCTGCACGGGAAGAACGCGGGTGCTACGGGAAACGCGTCTAGGGGATCAGGTTGGCGAGATGGAGCCAGGGAAAGGCAGATGGCGGCGGCATGCAGTCGCGGAGCTTCGGCGAGACATTGCGCGTGCGAGAAGGCGGAGAAACAACGGGAAAAAGGGCCAGCGACGATGCCCACCTCCACGCGGAGCTTCTTCAGCGAGCGGGGGCGACGGAGTAGCGGCGGAGCGGTGAGAAGGCGGCGTGCCCGAGCTTGGCGGCGCGGCTAGGGTTGCGAGGCAAAAGGCGGCAGCTGCGGGTCTTGCGGATCCTAGGGCATAGGGCGGCGGCTTTATAGGGCGGCCATGGGAGCCTTGACATGCGAGCTAGAGCAGCGCACGGGCGAAGGCCGTGCCGCGCCGTGGCTGGACTCGGGCTCGAGCCCGAGTCTGGCTCGAGGTCGGGGACGACCCCGACAGGTGGGCCCCGCCTGTTAGCGAGCGAGAAGGGAGAGGAGAGAGCTGGTGTGCGGTGGGCTGGTGAAAGAAGCTGGGCTGGCTGGGCCGCGCGGGGAGGGAAGAAAAAAGAAAAGGCCAGCTGGGCTGGGCCGTGCGGGAGGAAGGAAGGGAAAAGAAAGGCCAGGCTGTGCTAGGCCGCGTGGAAGAAAAAAAAGGAGGGAAGGGAGGTGTTGGGCAGGGCCAAAAGGAGAGAAAGAGAGAGAGAAAAAGAAATGAATTCAAATGTATTTGAATTTGAATTTAAAATTTAGATTCAAATCGAAGACAAGCAATAAAACTATGCAATTCGGCATGAAATGCATAAGACCTATATTTCATTATATTTCTTTTTATGGTTAAGTAAATCACTGTTAATTCACGGTAAATGCCCTAAAATCAAAATAATTGAATAAAAATCTTATGGGTCCTGTAAAGAATCTAGCAAAATTTATTTAGGTTCCTAATTTGAAAATTAGGGTGTTACACCAGTGCCGAGAAAAGGTGTATTAACTGATGATTATTCTTTAAAAAACCCTTACTGCCTCTATTTAAACCCTTGTCTAAGACTTCTGATCAATTACAATATGTTACAAACTTGACTTTTAAACTAAAAACTACCATATCTATAAGACTTTATTAAAAAATGAACTCCCGCGGGATCTTCTGCTGATATCATCTCCTAGTCCGATCGATTCCTTTTTAGCCACCCGTTGATTGAGTCCACGTGGTCTTCATCTGTTATTATATGTTTGACCACCCTTGACTCACGTGCTCAGACGATTCCCCCCGGGACTTCATCGGCTTCAATTTTTTCTCTTGCAAAATATTAGCGTCAAGAATCTCCGATCCCTGTTTAACCGTCGACGCTGGGCAGGAGTCTTATGGAGAGTCCTGTATTATATATAACACAATGCAACCTCTGTTCATTTTAAGAGTAGAGTTAGTAGTTAAACAATGATCTTTAGTGCTGCTACATCTCCAAAATGGCGCTGCCTATGCCGGATCCGTTATAGTTGTCGTGCACATGTGAATCAAAGGGTCCAGAACTGCAGATCATCACCTGGTTGTAGACCAAGTCGTTCAATAAATTAAATCAAGTCTATGTGAAGTACTGCCATGAACTATGGTACGCACTCATAATTTGGTCTGTGGAAAACTCTTGGTCGTTGCCATGAAGCGCCAACAAAAAAATATGTACAAAAAAGAGGAAACATCAACGAAAATGATGGGTAGCTTTAATATGTCACGTTATATATATGGTTCAGAATAATGCATCATTTCATCGTGTAATCATTATTCTAAATGAGGCCTCAACGAATTAATAAGATCTTCTGCATGTGGTTCTAGTGGCTGTTAATTGGGGAAGGGTGGTGTGCTTTTGTTGCCAACCATGTAGTCAAGCAACCTTTTGCCAACCGGAAAACGGGGGTGCTTTCCCGGATTTGCCTAGCTGCAATGAGTAATGCATAAAGAAGGTCTGTCTTTTCCATGTGAAACCCAAAGCATTTCACACCAATCTGGTAATTACCACAGGGAAGGTTTTGAGTGCAAGTCAAGACTAGAAACACACGTAACGCCGTATTTTGGCACCATGCTTCACTACACCCATATTTTCTGCAAAAAGGTTCCGTTCAGCTGGAACGTTTCCCTTCTCTCGCACTAGGTTACCTGAAACGTACACCAACAAGCTTGTGCTAATTGAAACCAGCTACAAATAATAGGAATTTAAAAAACTAAATTTATAAACTGAAGGTAATGATAATTTCATTATTCACGGTTTTTTTTTGCGGGATTTAATTAAACATGTCCATCTAGATTTGTTGTCCTAAGTTATACTTTTTTAACTTTGACTACTAGTATATATAAAAAGTTATTTCCACAAATAAAAAGAGTTAATGTTATAAAGCGTAGTTTTCATAATGTAAACTAGAAATGTCATATTGTGCTGTCAATACATACATATATAAATTATAGGCTTTATGATTAGAAGTACTATACGTGTGCATTGAAACCCTGCTCTTTTGACGATCAAACAACCGTATACTGTATACACCGACCGTCTCTACGTCGTCACCGAGGCGAAGCAGCTTCTGATTCTTCCGTTGCCACCTCATAAAATTAGCAACCTTTCCGACCGAAAGCTGGGTAACGCTTCCTGTCTCTCGCTTAACTTTTCCTGGATTTGCGAAGCTGCAATGAATAACGCATCAAAACTCCCGTCTTCTATAAACTCCCTATATTAAAGCAGGTAGCATGTGAGAGTGGTATGTACGAATACGTCATTCTTGTAATGAAACGGAAAAAAAACCATAGTAAAAAAAACTTATGAAAGATTTTAAGTGGAAGTCAAGAACTAAAATACCCACACAATGCGGTATTTAGGGACCATTCTTTGAACAAATTTTCTGCAGAAGGTATCATTCAATTTGATTGTTTCCGTTTTCCAAATTACATTACCTAATTCGAAGCATTTATATGCTAGCTACTAAAAACAGCTCCTGAAAAATAATAATATACATAATTCAATAACGTGCGTCCTATTTACCAAATATGAAGTATTGAGATTTACTATCAATGTACGTGAAGACGCGGCAACAAGCCCATGTCTGGCACAGTCTCAATCAGGTAGTCGATCTTTCCATTGCTAGAGCTAGTCCCAATGGTGGTTGCGGATGCGGGGACGGCACGGCCAAGTCCCGCCGGATGGTAATCACTATCTTGAAGGCTAGAAATTGAAGAAGACATCGTGACCGATGGAGCTTGATCCTAATGTTGAAGGCCTGAATTTTCAAGCAACTCAAGGTTAACAAAATGAAGAATAATTGACGATATTATTGGAGGTGGAAGTTGTAGAACAACACAATGACCCTAAAGAATTTCCTTTCACTAGTGAAGCAATTTTTCTTCATCTGAATTCTCACCAAATTATTTACAGATTCCAGCTGAGAAATCAATAATCAAACAAAATTTAGAGGAAGGGGATCGAGCGGAAGTTTATCACAAACCGCCCTGAAACTTGCTCTCTCTTCTCCTTTCACAGTTCACACGTGATCTAGCTGCCGGTCACGCTCGGTATCGTCGGCGACCGCGCCGCTCTCCCCCTCCCCCGCCGTGCCGCGGTGCTTCTCCTGATCCTCCGTCTCCGGCGATCCTTCTTCTCCAGCGGCCGTGTCGTCGCTGTTATTACCGCGCGCTTGGCGGACGATCGGCGCGGCCAAGAACGTGGGCGTCTTCTCCCCGGCCATGACGACGGCGACGAGGTCGGAGAAGACAGCCGGGGAGGCCGCGGCCGCGGCTGCGGGCGATTTGGAGCCGCCGCCGCCGTCCGTGGCGCCGGGAGCGGAGGAGACGGCGTCGCCGCCGCCGGTGCCGAGGTAGTTGTTGAGCTTCCAGTAGGAGCAGGCGAGGATGAGGAGCGCCAGCGTGATGAGGGCCAGCATGGCGGCCAGCCCGCCGAACAGGTACGGCACCGGCGAGTGCCACGGCGAGGACGGCAGAGCCGCGGCAGCCGGTGGCGGCGCCGCAGGCGGTGTCGGCGTCGGCGTGGGCCTGGACGACGCACTTGTTGCCAGCGGCCTCATGGCTTGGAGCTAGTGCTCTCTGGCTGCCTCCCTCTCTTCTCTGTTCTCTCTGCTGTGTGATAAGCTTGCAATTCTTGGCAGGCAGAGATGAGAGGTGGCTTGGAGTAGGGGGAATGGCAAAGTGGAGGGTTAGGCTGATGAGAGGTATTTATAGAGGGTCAAGAGTTCAGCTTTTTATTGTGGTCTAGAAAAAAAAGAAAAATATCTTTCTGGAACTCCAAGAACATCGTCATGTTTCTAATGCTCACTCCCAAGTTACCCGTAACTCGTTATTATTATTTTTTTCAAATGACCAACACTTTTTTAAGTATAGTTATTACCCCTATAGTTTTAGCAAATTACGAACAACCTAATTCCCCACAATGTCACTGCCCACAGTTCTACGAGTAGCACTAAATGTACTAAAATTGTTTGGCCACTTCTGAGATGAAAATGTCAGGGACCAAAAATAATTACTCTTGTAGTGTTTTGTGATGTAGTAATAATCCGGGGGCATGCAGTCAAACTTTTAAGTTTTAGATGTTGTTATATAGTTGTATAAACATATTTTGTACATTTAGTATGTTTGGATGAGCTAAAATTGAACGATAAATTTTAGTATCTATTAGCACTTATATATCTGCTAAAGTTTTTTAATCTTATCTAAAGTTTAGCCTACACCCATTAGCATTCCTGTTTGGATGAGCCAGTGCTAAAATTTAATATTTTTAGATATTATTAGCATTTGGATGCAAACATCTTTTAATTTTTATTTAGTCTCGGCAAACACATTCACTGGCAAATACACGAGCTACGTGCACTAGCCAGCTGCATCGAAATCGCCAGTGTGGTGTATAGGAAAATATGAGTAATAAGTTAATAACTCGTGCTAGCAACTTTGAGGTTTACTACATCCAAAAACGCCTTTTGCGCTCACCAACTGATGATGGCGTTGGCGACGGACGGGTAGCTGCGGCGACAAGGACGGGCGCGAATTCAACGGCCCCGTGACCGCAGTTACGGCGATGACCATCGTCTTTAATCTGACAGGAAGTCAAGCACACGTCGGCCGTGCATCCTGGCTGTGGCTGGCTGGCCGGAGCGATCAGCCGGCCGGTCGCGTCGCTCGCAGGGCAGTTATTAGGCGGCCGGTCACGACGAAAGGGACCTGCCGGAGTTCCGGTTTTGCCGCCTGTGCATTCAATTCGAAGGTGGATCGGCCGGCCGCCGGCGGCCGGAGCGAGGGGAGGTGAGGTCTGTCACTCCGTGTTCGTGCGTGTTGTGGGTCAGGGACAAGCGCGCTTTCCGGTGGTGAAGCGAGGCCTAGCTTGGCGGAACCCGGCCAGAAGAATTGATGGCTCCAACCGATGCAACGATCACCCCTCGATCGACATGTTAAGTCTTTGTTTGCCAATTATGTTGCTGTTTGTTCATATGCTCACCTCCTATGTTTTTGCGGATTAATTTCGGCCTCATCTTCTTCGGCGTCAAGCATACGTGGCACAACATTATAGGTCTAGCTAATGTATGACCGACCATATTGTTACCTTTCTTTACGGCACACCTAAATCTGGAAAGTATTGTTGCGACAACTGTGCATCTTTTCTACTTTTAGCCACAAAAAGTTGCATACATCCATGCAACAGGTGTGAATGTGTGAAAAAAGAAGATCGAATTATCTTGAAATGCTATATTTTCTAAACCATATATTGGATTTAAGATTCGTTTGCATCATTATAATTCTTATACTTTTATCAACAAAACAAGATCAATTTGTCCATATTTTGAAGCCATATTTTAGATGGACACATAATTGCCTATACCAAACTACAAAAAGATATTAATAAATCAATTAAAATGCCTAGGAGCATTCGCTAAAATTACCTACATCTTTAACACAAAGAATATTCACTCTTCCCACTTAATTATTCGGTCATCTTATAATGCATCCATATCATTAGTGCTCTCTTCACATCACGGAAATAATTATCTACTATATATTTTAAGTGCTTAAACTTGTTTAGGGCGTCACTACTGGTTCAAACGGCTCCGACCCGCTCTGCTTGCCAACGTGGCTGTCCACGTGGGATCCGATGCGGGTTGAGCGGCATTTTTTGGCGCCTATTTTCATCAGCAATTTCACACCGTCCCTCGGAATCATAAAATATGATAGCCTATTTTGAAAAATCTCTAGTCTCAAATCCCTAGGTTCGCCCGTGTTCCGATCCCCACATCGTATCGCCGCCACCGTCGAATCCCCTTCCTTGTAAAACCGATGGGATCAGCCCATTCATCTCCCACGAAATCGAAATCAAAATCAAAACCCCAAACCCTAACGCAAAACCCCCAAAATCCTTGTAAAACCGCCCCAAATCGGATACCCTAGCTACATCTCAAAATCGAACCTTTGTGCCTGAGTATCAACAACTTGTACCCAACGATTGCCTAGAACAATTGCGAAATAGGAGTTGCCGTCGGATATATGAACTCATCATAAGCAGGCGCATTTCCACCCTTCCGCTGCAATCTCACCGCCATCATCGATCACGGCGGACGGCGAATTGAGCACAAGCACCAGCTTTGCTTGCCCTCCTTCAAATTCCTACCCCTTCCAATTTTCGCCAGGAATCGTCTCCTACTGTCGCCGCCGCCACAACGACGAAGCCAAAGTGTGGGAAGGAGGAAGCAAGACGAGCTGCCGAGGATAGGATCGTCGCTGATATGGGACGGCTCGACCCACGTTGGATGTCACGTGGATAGCCATGTCGGCTAGTGGAGCAGGTCGAGACCTGTTTGGATCAGTAACGGCGCCCTGAACGGTGATGCAGTTTACTCTTTATTGTTCCACGTCACATATGTCGTCGCTCTTTTCGGTCACAGAATTACTTTGTTACTGTATATGTTTGTAACACGTTAGGAATTAACTAACTTACGAATATGAAATAAAGTGGTCTCATCATTTTTAAATACCTAAACTCAAGGCACGGAAATTAACTTTACACCTGCCAGATCAAAAAAAAAAACTGCTGATGGCCGCCGGTTCACAGTACTGTGGCACGCATAGCTAGTGCGTGTGAACGTGCATGTGCTCTTGCTCTCAAGTGGAAGTTGGCCTCCATCACAGGCCGTTGGTACGTGCGTGTACTGCCTCGATCGGCTTCAGGTGATCGATGTGTCGTACACGCCTATCTATGCGGCTTGAGAGTCGTGGTAAGTAGTAACGGTGCAAGCTGCTGATGAGTAGTGATTAGGTGTCTGGTGGCGTCGTCATCAGGTCCTGGCAGCTGAGGAGGTAGCTAGCCTGATGATGAGCTCCGCAAGGCGATGACAAGGACGACGCGCCCTCTCGCTTGTCGCTTCCTTCCTTTCCTTCTCCGGGATGGATGGATGGATGATGCATGGGGACGGGGACGATGGCGTGCTCCGGCCGGCCGCCGCCGACGTTGCTCCTGGACATCCCTCGCGTCGGACGTCTCTTCCGCGGCATGCCGCGCGCACTTGCTTGCTGAATATTAGGCTTGGCTCGTTATCCATACCATAATCACAAAGTTTCTGGGTTGATCGGGTCGTGGAACGGGGTCGAGGGTCGATGTAAGGAACATAATTTTATTGGACTATGATTGTGATTTTGGTGATTGTGTGGTCAATGGAACTAACGAGTCCGTGAGCTTAAATTTGTAGGATTTATAGGTTTCATGGATGGAGTCTAATCCATAAACAAAAAAGTCCAAATCGCAGTCAAGATGCTCAAGTAGTAGTGAAAATGTAGAGAATATATTTGAGGTGTCCAAATAAGCGGAGCGATGAATTGGATAAGGTGCAGTAGAAAACAGGCGATCGGCGCTCCTAGTTTTGAACTGACGGTGCATTGGAGAATTGCTACTGTGATCAAGTCAGTAGCACCGGTTGAACCGGCGCTATAAGAAGGGAGGCGTCGGTGCAATAAGGAGAAGGCATGGTGATCAAGTGGAGAAATACCAAAGGCACCGGTTGAACCGACGCCGTAGTGTTAAGCATCGGTGCATTGGTAGTTTACTGATACAGAAGTGTTTGGAGTTGGAGAAGCCTGAAAGTCTTCAGCACCGGTTGAACCGACACCCATCGGTGTAATGCGTCGGTGCAATGATGTCATTAGTAGAAGACAGTTGGAGTTCAACGGCTAACAGGCAGGGTCAGTGTTACCGGTTAAACCGATGGTGGCGACCAGTTTAACCAATGCTTTATGCTTTTCTAGGTAAAAGCAAGCAGTGGCTATGAGCTGCCCTCTAGCCGAGGCCATTTGAAGTTGCTGGAGTTCATGTAAAGCACCCATACTCTGAAGAAGTTCTCCAAACTATCCAAGAGCTCGTTGATCAAATCCTTAGAGTTTAGCACAAACTTTGTAAGAGATAGTGCTATGCTAACTCTAGTTAGAGTGAGAGAGCAAGGTGTAGTTAGAGTGAGAGAGCAAGGTGTAGATGCCTTGTGCTGGTTCTTGAGTGAACCTCAGCTGTAATTTCGGTGTGCCAGCCTCTTGGAGTCTTCGTGGCTCGTCGGCAAGTCTTCGACCTTCCAGCTTGGTGTGAAGCGGCGACGACAACTTTGTGCGGGGAACAAGACCCCTCCTTCGTGGGAAGCTCCATAGCGAAAACAACATCAAAGTGACCGGGGTACTTGGCGTGAGCCTTAGTGGCCTAGTCTTTGTGGCAAGTCAAGGGGAGTCCCGAAAGATACTTGGTGACCGGGAAACAATACTCTTAGTGAGTGATTCAACAACATAGACTAGTAGTGGCTCAGTGCCTACAGATACCACGGGATAAATTCTTGCGTCAAGAGTTTGCTTCCTCTCATCCCCTCCTTTACGTTTCCGCATTTCATACTTGCAACTTGTGTGCCCTTACTTTCGTGTAGTATTTCGCTAGAATTTGCTATAGGTTGCAAAATTTATTTGGGATGAGAGTTTTGTACTAGATGAACCATAGTTGCACGTCTAGATAGCTTGATTAGTTTAAGTTTTGTTCAAACTAGTTTCAGCCATAGGTTAAGATTTTAGAATTGCCTAATTCACCCTCTCCCCCTCTTAGGCTACGAGCACCGATTGCTTTCAGTTGACACTCTATACAGCGATAAATTATTATATGGAATGTACCCAATCCCGATTCATCCGGGTCGATATCTTCGGGTGGATGCGTCTTTATAAACACAAAAACTATATATATGTTCTACTAATGAAGAAACTAATATGTACAAACATATAAGAAAAGTATAAAATAATAAATTTAGACTATGCCACACGTACTCAGTTCAATGTCTAACAAAAGTTACACCAATCAATTATCCTTACTCTTATCCCAATTGAATCCGCTAGCGATGGGGCCGTGACCCCTCTCAAACCGGGACGCGACCCAACCTTGAATGGATATTGACCCTGTTGGACCCGACCCTCGAATCGGGACGGCATTCCCGGATCATGAGACGAGGTACCGATCCCGAATTCTGTGACTATGATCCATACATACATCCTACTCCTACATGCACACTTGGTCGATATGCCTAGAACTAGCTAGCCAGCATCACACGATTAATTACAAAAAACGCTGAACGTAGAGAACAAATTAAGTTCATTAGCCAGCAGTGGGACCCCACTGCTAGAAAAATTAGCACTATTACTGGTCAAATGACGCGGTTAGTACCAGTTGTGGCAACCTATACCGTCTGGCGAGTACTAAATGGAGAACCGTTTAGTATCGGTCGCAGCGACGGATACTAAACACACCACCTAGAAAAAACGAATAAAAATAAAGCCCTCACTGCTAGAAAAACTAGCACTATTACTGGTCAAATGACGCGGTTAGTACCAGTTGTGGCAACCTGTACCGTCTGGCGAGTACTAAATGGAGAACCATTTAGTATCGGTCGCAGCGATGGATACTAAACACACCACCTAGAAAAAACGAATAAAAATAAAGCGAACCTCGGGAGTCAGATGTCACGGGAATTTTTCACGTGTAAATGCACGTGCGCGGCCGTGAGGATTTGAACCCACGACCTCCAGCCTCTAGCTTCCTTACCTTCCCAACTACGCAACACATATGACTAGGTGGAAGGTGTTTTTATTTTAAAATAACCCGTAGAGGACCATTTAGTACTGAACCAAAACACCATCCCGTGCTTAAATGTCAGGACCACCTAGTAAAAAAAATGATATTTAGTACCGGACGATATCTTGACCCGGTACTAAAATAGCTCCGAAAATTTTTAAATTTGGACCCGGTACTAAAATAACTCGATACCACCTTTACTATCGGGTAAGTGACTAGTACTATCATTATGCGATGAAAGGTCGTTGTTCTAGCTGTGCCCCGTGGTCAATGCACGCAAGACCACTCCGGGATGGAAGCGAATAAAGACTCTCGACAAGCAAGCAAGGCATGGTGATGGACGATCGCCCCGGTCGTTGCGAGTCATCAGTGCGCTAGACATTGCTAGAGCACCACCTGGACGACCTACAGCCTGACCAGCTAAGCTACCTCCTTGTCGTCTCTCTGACGTAGTCTGGTCTGCCTGGGTCATCATATGGTAGCTAGCTAGCTTATTAACGTGCGGGGCAAGAACACGCGGGGTTGCTCCTGCCTCTAGCTGCCAGCTTGCCACATATAGGGCGCGTTTGGTTGCTTGCATGCGGCCTGGCCAAGCTCGGCGCATGCACCCGGTGTGTGATTGGTTGGCTGCAGCACCGCGAGCCAGGCTCAGCGTATGCAACTCAGGGGCGATTGGTTGCTTACATCTCCATCTGACTCGTGCCTTCCCGTGCAGAAATCGGCGCTCAGCCTGGCTTCCGGGAAACGAAGGGGTGTTTGGGAGAGCTTCACTTCACATTTTGTAGCTCAGCTCCTCAAACTTATAGCCAAACATGTCCAGCTTCATTGACTCAGCTCCACAAAAAATCATGAATCTAGTCTCAACTTCACGTTTTTTGGGAAGCAGCCCAAAGGGTGCTTCAAAAATTATAGCTTTGAACGTCGTCATGAAGTTGGCGTGTAATTACCCACCACTGCCATCGGTTACACACGTAACGATTCGTTTCTTTTCTCCACCCAGACCCGGTACTCCCTCCCTCCCCACCTCCTTTCTGTTCGAGCAGGAAGCCATGGAGGACGCCCTCCCTCCCCACGCCGCCGCCGCTGCCCTTTCCTCACCGTCGGAGCTCGCCGGCGAGCAGCCAAGCCCCAAAACGGATAGATCCGGTCGTCCTCTTCCATCCCCTCCCAATTTCGACCCCGATCCACCATCCCCAAGGCTCGGGCCATGGCCGGCCGCTGTTCCGGTCGCTGGGCGACCATGCCCGCCGCCGGCGCCGAGGGTCGGTCTCTCCCGCGCTAGGGGAGGCGCGCGGGGGCCCTCCCGTGGCGCGCGCGCGGCGTCCCGCGGCGCGCGGCCAGGGGGCGCGGGCGGGGGCGCCTGGACAGGGGGCGCGGGTGGGGGCGCCGGGACAGGGGACGCCGGCGGGCTTCCTGCGGCATCCCGTGGCGCGCGGCCAGGGGGCGCGGGCGGGGGCGCCGGGACAGGGGGCGCGGGCAGGGGCGCCGGGGCAGGGGACGCCGGCGAGCTTCCTGCAGCCTCCCGTGGCGCGCGGCCAGGGGGCGCGGGCGGGGACGCCGGGACAGGGGTCGCGGGCGGGGGCGTCGGGATAGGGGGCGCGGACGGGGGCGCAGGGACAGTGGCTGCCTCAGGGCTTGGCTACGCGCCTAGCGCCGGCGAGCCAGCCAGCCATGGCGTGGCTGGCCGCGCCCCTGCCCCGGGGTGGCTCGCAGCGCAGGGAGTTGGCTCGCAGTCACAGTCGCAGGCGCCAAGCGGCAGCGGTGTTAAGCGTCGAGCAACTGCGGTAATTCCTCTCAATTCATGTTATAAATTGAGTGTTTCATTGTTGCAGTATATATGTGCATTAGATAATTAGTATTTAGACATAGGAACAACGGATATTTCTCTCAATTCAAAGATATGTTGTGTAATTGCACTCTAGGGTGATCAAATGGAATGGACTGATGAGTACAATGCCATTGTTTCTGAATTAATGGCTGAGCAAGTGAGAAAAGGAAATAGACCAAACACACATTTGAACACTTTAGGCTACACAGAGGTCATGGACAGGTTCTATCAAATGACCGGAATTGAGTTATCAAAGATACAAGTCAAGAATAAGTGGGATAGATTGAAAAATGATTGGTCAATTTGGCAAAAGTTGGTTCGGAAGCAAACCGGAACGGGTTGGGACAGCACAAGAGGAGTAATAAGCATGGACAATGAATGGTGGAAAAAAATGAAAAAGGTAAGTGTTTATTGGCTCTTAAATTTTGAATTCTTTCTAATGCTCTTTAGTCTTGAAATGAAATAATTATTCTTATACTTCTTATTTGTTTAGGAAATTCCGGGATGTGGAAAGTTCAAGAAGAAAGCATTGCAAAATCAAGATTTTCTTCGAGAGATGTTCGGTGATATCTCTAATGATGAAACCGATCATTGGAATCCTATGAGTGATAACCCTATTATTCCTAATGATCCTATTGTTCCTAATAGCCAACAAGAGCTTGAAAACATTGATGAGGATGGAGAGCAACAAGGAGGAGAGGAGGAGGGTTGGGAGGATATGGTTCATGATTGGGGATATATGGAGGATAATGACACCGAGGCTCAGGAGGTTTCTCCTGTAGTTGGTAATCAAAAGAGAAGACCACGTGTCGTTCTTGAAATACCTAAGAAACAAAAAACAAGTACAGCTCTTGTTATTCAAGAACAGATTACAAAAATTGCTGACTCGGCTTCTTCTTTTACATCAAGAAAGCAAGCTGAGGTTGGCATCAAGGAGGTGATGGATCTTGTCTTGGATTGTGGGGCAGACTATGGTAGCAATGAGCATGATATTGCTACCCAATTGTTTGTGAAGAGGGATCAAAGAGAAATGTTCTTGACTCTTCCTACTAGAGAAATTAGATTCAACTGGCTTACAAGGAGGTACAATGATAAATATGGAAATTGAAGACTTAGGGTTCTGTAACATACTCTTTCGGCTTTCGGATTCTTTTTTCTTCAGTTTCATGTATCATGTGTGAACTATTGAGGATTGTATGAATAATAATGTTAGAGTTGCCATGTTTTCATGTACTCTTTGGAATTCTATTTTGCTAATACTATGTGAATTTGTCAATTTGTGTATACTTGCAGATTTCTGATTGTGAGAGTGATGATTCAGAGGATGAAATTGATGAGTTTTGGGATATAATTTTGAGTGGTGCTAGAGTGGCAGAAAAATATGTCGAGCTTTACCTAGACAAAAATCCGAAAAGGATAGCTGATCAAAGTGGGATGGGATGGTTACAATATGTTTTGAGGACTCCAGGTGAATGCCATTCTCAATTACGCATGAGCACAGAAATTTTTATGGACCTTCATGATATATTGGTGTCAAGGTATGGCCTACAACCATCTTTGCACATGAACACCTATGAGGCTCTTGCAATTTTCCTATTTACATGTTCTGGGAATGAGTCTAATAGGAAAAGTCAGAACCGTTTCAATCACTCCGGTGAAACCATTAGTAAGAAATTTGGTGAGGTTCTTAATTGTTTCATGGAAATGGCAAAACATTTTGTTGTTCCAAAGGATCCTAATTTTCGCACAGTGCATCAAAGGATAAGAGATGATAGAAGGGCATATCCATATTTCAAAAATTGTATTGGCGCTCTAGATGGGACACATATTAGGGTAGCTCTACACCCTAATGAACAAGTGAGGTATATTGGAAAATCAGGGATACCCACTCAAAATGTCCTTGCAATTTGTGATTTTGATATGAGATTCACATATGTATCAGTGGGCCAACCGGGATCCGTGCATGACACGACTGTGTTATACAATGCAATGAAGGTGGACCAGCAGTTCTTCCCTCATCCTCCACAAAGTAAGAATTTTTCATTTCTACATAACTTACATTACTTATTATTTAGTGTTAACATGATGTATTATTTGTTTGTAGATAAATACTATGTTGTTGATGCGGGATACCCTAATAGAGTTGGATACCTAGCACCGTATAAGGGCGAGAGGTACCATTTACCGGAATGGCATAGAGGTATGGAGCCAAAATCTGCTAAGGAAAAGTTCAATCGTATTCATGCACGTGTTCGTAGCGTTGTTGAGAGGTCATTTGGGGTCCTAAAGATGAAGTGGCGAAATTCTATATAAAATGGCAATCTATCCATTGTGGAAGCAAAAGATGATAGTTGTGGCGTGCATGGTAATCCATAACTTTATTCGTGAGCATAATGCTGGTGATTTGGACTTTGAACGTGTGGAACGTGATGAAAATTATGTGCCTACAATACCAGAAAGGTATAACAAGTATGTAGTTCCCTCCGATGGATCGACTTCATTACCTAATGCGCCCACTATGGATGATTTCCGTGATGAATTAGCGACCGCTATTGCTAGAGGTTGGAACTAGTGTATGTGGTAATGTTAGTATTTGATGGACACTTGAATGGATATGTAATGGTGTTATACCTTGATGGAGACCGTTAGTTTGTAATATTTATGAACAAATATTCGAGTACAAACTTATTATTATCTATGTTTTTTATTCAAATTTAATTTACTTTGTACTGTTTTTCAATTTTTTATTGATAATACAAACATATTACATATCTCCAATGGTTTATACTAAAAAGAAAACAATCTCATGGATTATTCAAGGGTAGAAGAGACCTTTCCATATAAACTCTTATTTTCATGAAGCTAGAGTTGATCTCCAAGCCAAACACTTTCAAAAAATTCTCAACTTTGAAGCTAAGCTACTCTACTCTGAAGCTCGTGAAGCTGAGCTGAGTTCTATGAAGCTGAGCTCTCCCAAACATGCCCGAAATTGGATCTCGTTTCTCCGGAGCCTGACTCGCTCGCTGCTGGCCCGTGAGAGCCTGTCTCCCGAGAGCCGAGCCAGACTGTACCACAAGGGAACCAAACACGCCCATAGCTACTGCACGCCTGTTAGCTCCTCAGCATCTCCACATGAGGCATATTTGGTTACAGAGATTAAAAATAAATCCCCATCATATCGGATGTTTGAACACCAATTACGAGTATTAAATATAGGCTAATTATAAAATCTATTGCATAAACAGATGCTAATTCGCGAAATAAATCTATTAAACCTAATTAATTCATGATTTGATAATGTTGTGCTACAGTAAACATGTGCCAATGATGGATTAATTAGGCTTAATAGATTCGTCTCATGAATTAGTCTCCATTTATGCAATTATTTTTATAGTTATATCATATCTAGTCTCTCTAATTGGAATCTAAACACCCGATGTGACAAGTACTAAAAATAAATCACTGGATCCAACCACCCCCTAATTCCCATCCCAGATAACTTGCCCAAGCTAGCTAGCTCCTAACTGGAAGGCTCATATGTGATCGACGCCGGCCTGCATTAGACTGCGCAAGCTATCATAGGGATTAAACTTTAACCCTCTCTTTTAATACTGATTAGATGGATTAAATAAGAGTTGATTGCATAAGTCATGGCTAATTGTCAAGACGAACCTATTGATGCAATTAGCCCATAATTAGCCCACATTTACTGTAGCACAATATTGCCAAATTATGGTCTAATTAGGTTTAATGGGTTCGTCTCGCGAATTAGTCTCCATTTATGCAATTGGTTTTGCCATTTGCCTACATTTAATATTTCTAATTGTGTCAAACATCTGATGTGACGGAACTAAAACTTTAATCCGCCGGATCCAATCGACACCCTAGCTGCCCTGACCGCCATTTCTTCCGGGCTCGAAGTGCCAACAGTGTTGAAGAAAACTTTGCTTGATTTAGACAACTCAATATTTTTTTCCCGAAACATAGTATATATAGACGCAGACGCTCACATATACGCACGCATACTCATACTCGTCGAGGAGCACGTCACCTACAACTGAACGAATAGAGCCAGTTAAATCTTAGAATAGTCTATAAAAATGCAAGAACCTATATCGAGTTGGGAACTCGAACTCGGATAGACAGATTGCAATACGAGGAACCTTACTACGCTCAACTCACCAGAAACTCCACATTAGAACAGTGTTATTTTATTTCGGGGTCTCTAGATGGCGTTTGCCTAAACATGGAAGTTTGCAAGCTATATTCCAGCGCAAACGGTTTTTTCCCCTTCCGGCCGAACTTTTGTTGTGTTGATGTCAGACCTATTCGTTATATCCTGTTGCTTTTGTCCGCTCTCAGCTAACTGAGAGCCCTCATCGATACACTATAGGCTGCCTCCAGAACCCAAAAGGATATCTCTTTCCAAACCGGTATCATCATCTTAAAAGGGCATCTCTTCGAGACGCAAGGGAGTATATAAGTCTGCAAAAGCTGCGTGGATAAGATAGAGTTTAAGGGGTTGTTTGTTTTCCGGGGCTTATTTTATTTTAAGCCCCAACATATCATAATACTGATTAGGAGTATTAATCATGAATAATGATAAAATAAATTCCATAATCCTTAGGCTTATTCGCGAGATGAATCTATTAAACTTAATTAGTCCGTGATTAGCCCATGTAATGCTACCGTAATATATGCTAATCATAGATTAATTAGGCTTAATAGATCCGACTCGTGAATAAACTCTAGCCTTATGCGGTTACTTTTATAAGTATTTCTAATTAAGAATCACCAATTAAGAATCTTGACTTTGAGAGTCTTTGGATGGTACTAAACGGTGTTGAAAAGGTTCAAACTTCAGCGACCATACGCGTCATCACCAATCAGTGCACTCCCTGCTTTTCAAATTTCAAGCACCAACCAAAAACGGTTTGATCGATCGACAGGGACGCCTGCTAGCGCATCATCTCAGATTGAACACATCACGTTAGCACGTCGACACATATGAAGAACCTCTGCGCACACATATCATTACTACTAGCCCTGTCCCCCTCTATCTTTTCGTCCCTCTTCCTCACTGCTCAAGAGTAATTTGGACCTCGCTTGTAAACCAAGCATGATGGCATCATGAAAATATATAGTGTCCGTGATGGAATAACTTTCTAGCCAATACACAGCCAACATTACGTATTAAAATACACCGATTCAGAGGTTTGAGGAACAGCTGGAGTTTGAGTCCCATTTGGAAACTAGCTGAGAGGCCTTCCCATAGCGCTAGAATGCTTTTTTGAAATAAAAAAAGGGAATCATCTGGGATCCACAACTGTTATTTTTTTCTTAAAAAACCAAGGTCGTTCACAGCCTGCCCGTTCAATCTGTTTGACGCAAGGGAAGGAAGAAAGTAAAAACTCCGTTGCATCCCAGCTTCTCCTCAAAATACAAAATCTTTCGATCGATCCTTTTTCTATTATCCAATACAGGGATTGATCCCTTTTCTATTATCCAATATGGAGTTTGAGCAACACCACCATCGGTGGTTCACTATGGGTAAGAGGACAGCCATCAGGCATAAAAAGTTACATCAGCGATAATGAGATTGAGGGGTTCGAAAGCTTAAAAAATGCTTACGAAGCACTGACCAACAATATAACATATATATAATTTTATGAAATTACCTAATCTACATATAAGATTTTTATATCTCTAAAAGTTAATCAAATACATTAAAAGTTATTGACAATCAAAAGTTTGGCTGGCTAATGTTAAAGGCATTGCCTATTTATGACCAGAGAGAGCAGGAAGCAATACATATACGACATTGTTAGGCGTATATGTTAGATATATATACTACTTCAGCGCACACTTTGTCGATTTTAACTCCGGTTTCTGACTTACTAGGTAAGGATGAATAGACCCAAACTCACATTGGCTATAGGTGCACCCATCCAAAACAAGTCATATATTAAATGAACGTCTTAAAAAAGGATGTTTATTTATGAGTAAAATACACCGCCAATCCTTAAACTTGGCTCATCATATCATATTAGGTCCAAATCACCATTTGTAAGTTAAAGCGTAAGTGTTTCTGCTGATCTGGAGCTTACATCTGGGACCAATTTTATTTTTATACTTGTGCTTCCTTTTGTATTTTCTATTTCTTTGAAATTTTTATTTCAAAAATTTATGTCCGGATATATTTTTCCAATATTTTCTCTAAAATTTATCTTTTTTATTTTCTAATATTTTGTCATCTGACTTTCTTTTTTTACAAATTTTGTATATAAATTTTTTCTGTTTGAACATATTTGTACAAGTAGTTTTTGCTATAATGTTTTTGCTAAATTAGCTTTATATATAATTTGTATTTGAACAAATTATATAACTTTTGATTTAACTTAAGCAACTGTGATTTGGACCGTACACATGATTAGTAAGTTTAAGGATCCGAGTGCATTTTGAAAGTTTGGGGACCTGAATGACACCCGAGCTAAGTTCGAGGACCGACGATATAATTTACTTATTGTTTATTTTTGTCCTTTCATTTTTTCCATCACTATATCAAGTACTAAATAATGCCATTGCTCTCCTTGCAGAAAAAGAAGGCTCATAAGATCCACTAAAGTTATAAGATTACCAAAGATGGAATTAGACCAAACCAGACTTTCAGTAGCTCCTTTAGTACTACACTATATAATATGATTTCACACGGCCACATCTGCAAAATCATATCTCAAGCAGCAAGCTGTCAGCTAGAAGTAAGATAAGACGATGTCAAAGATTGAAAGTTACATCAGGAGAAGAGATAAAAGGTTTGGAGGAAAAGTGCCACTCGATCTCCTTAACAGAAAGGACACCATAAAAGTGAATATGGGTGGTTCGGTTGGTTACCACCACCATCATCATCGCCATTGAAAACTGTGCACAGCTATCTAACGTGTTGGTTGAGAGGAAAGAAGACTAGAGGCTGTTTGGTTACGAGCGCTAAAGTTTAGTCATTATCGCATCGAATCTTCGGATACTAATTAGAAGAATTTAATATAAGATAATTATTAAATTTATTACATAGATGGATGCTAATTCACGAGAAGAATCTTTTAAGCCTAATTAATCCATCATTAACATATATTTACTGTACCACAATATTATCAAAACATAGACTAATTATGCTTAATAGATTCGTCTCACAAATTAGCCTCCATCGGTGCAATTAGTTTTATAGTTAGTCTATGTTTAATACTTCTAATTAGTAATCAAATATTCGATATGACAGGGATTAAAGTTTAGTCCATTGAACCAAGCACCCTGGAGAGAAACTAGCTTGAAGATGGAATGATGCATGCATGTTACTGTTGGTTTTATGCCCCATTCGTCTAAAGGTTGAGACTGATCTGTGATTAGTTAGGGGACAATGTTGACAATGCATGTTGCATGTCGTCCTTATCATCTAGCTATATATGTCTTAGTCGATGGGATAGCCCTGAGCTTTACTAACTGCTAGCACCATCGACAAATGTCATAATGCATATGAAGATAGGTTTTAATCTCTATGTGAAAACATATCTTCGAACATTATTTTTTCTAAGCATTTCTTATTAAATATTAAAAGAACTATGTGAAAACATTTTTACAGTGAAAGTTATACTAAAGTTTGGATGAAGTTACATTCTAAAACAACATCTATTTCAGAACACAGGACTAATATCTAGGAAACTATGTTTATCTACGCTACAATAGAGGCATGATAAACAATAATGCCGCAGCTGAAACAAACTCTTTTCAAATCGAATATTTTATATCTTCATATGAAACATATTTAGAGAATTGAATCAAGATTTTCCAAAAAGAAATTCAGATCATGGGGAGGATCAAGGCCTCTCCTTTGTGCCTTTGCCACCCTTTTTTACTTGAAGAAATAGAAAAAAAACTAATTTTGAGATTATAAGGTTAGTCGATAAAATTATTAATGGATGGTATATGATCTAGCTATTGTACAACGAGATGCAAGACATTAGGATCAATTAACATAAATTGTGGCAGTATGTGATTCATGAAACAATGAGTTTCCCTTGCCTGTTACCTGGCTCTTACCCGACATGCGTTGGCACCAAGATAGTGCACTTTTCAACAACTTACAGGGCAATAGTGTTTATATTTTACGGGACTGCACTTTTAAATGGTGCGACAACATTATGAAAGGGGATTGATTTTGGATTTGTTTTCTTGTTGTGTATAGTCATTTGATTTGATTTGAATTGTTGGGATTTTTTAATTTCATATGTTGTAGTAGCAAGATCTTGCAGTAGGATCTTTTTCTTGATGGGTAGTCTTGTGTTGTGGTAGTAGGTGATTCAAAATATTTCATCTATGCCTTTGAATGATGCAATATAGACTCTAGAATTATTTTTTGTCAAAAAAGTTTGTTGTGGCAAGTGGATTTAAATGTTCGAGTATGCATCTCTAAATTTCCAATAGAAGAATCTTAAGGTTAAATTTTGTAAAAAATATACTTGTTGATGTTCCATCTATTCCTTTTCCATAGCATAGACAATCCAACGCATTTCGGGTGATAATCTTCAATGTTGTACTGTTTCACCATCCCGTGATTATGTTTTTAAAATATGACCATAATTGATGATTTTGTTGATGTGCGGATGATTTTGTTGCTGCAGGTTTTGCAATCACACGATGGCTTTCTTCCAATGTTGCAGTGTGTTTTGCAATCACAATGGCTTTCTTGTCCCATGCTGTATTGGGATTAATTATTTGGTTTTAGTTTTGATTATTGTATTGTATGTTGAAGTTGGTTCGCACACTCCGCATAATGTGCTCTCATCTAATGTAAGCGCTTGATTTGGATCCTGTGCTACCAATTCCATTTATCTATCCATGCAATCGTTGAAAATGGGCAAACTGGGGGTTGAAAATGGACTATCATGTTAGTTCGAGGGGAAAATTGAACTTTTTTCCTTTTGTTTTCCTAAAAATTGTCCAAGTCTTTCGCAAAAAGACTTTGTCTAAGGCTATCTCCAACCGTCGTTCTCTGTATCCTTCTTTATATCCGTCATTTACAGACTTCTCTACAAGATTCTCTCCTCTATATCTCATTTCTCTTCAACAACGTTCTCTGAATCTCATTCTCTATACATTAAACCCTATATTAGAAACGTATTTTGTTCCAAATTTTTGTACGTACGTATTTATCATATCTCAAATCTTATGGACATATTTTATTTTTATTAATCCAGTGTTTAAAATATAAAGAAAAAATAGAGAAGAGGAGAGAAAATAGAGAAGAGGAGAGAGAATCTCTATATATAGAGGAAACCTGTAGCGTTCTCTATTTTAGAGAACCATTTAGAGAACGATGCTGGAGCATACAGAGAACAGAATCTTCTCTTACCGTATATACAGGGTAGAGAACCGTGACTAGTCTCCCGTAGCCTAAATTAAATAGGAAAAGTTGGAGAACCCTGCTGGCCGCCAGCCTGGCGCCTCGCCGGGCCTACCAGCATGCCCCTGCCCCCGGCACAGTCCGGGAGATCACCCAATCCCAAATCCGCAATTCCTCATCGGCCTTCCCGAACCCCAATCTCTTCCTCTCTCTGGAGCTAGGGTTAGCGCCCCCATGGCCGGCGCCGGCATCCACCCGTTCCACCAGCAGTGGCCGCCCGCGGCGGCCGCGCCGCCCCCGCCGGGGGCTCCCGCCTCGGCCTCCGTCCCGCCGCCTCCCCCCGTGCCCGGCGCGCCCGGCACCGCCGCGGCCGACGAGGTCCGCACCATCTTCATCACGGGCCTCCCCGTCGACGTCAAGGAGCGGGAGCTCCACAACCTGCTGCGCTGGCTCCCGGGGTTCGAGGCCTCCCAGATCAACTTCAAGGGCGACCAGCCCATGGGCTTCGCGCTCTTCGCCACCGCGCACCAGGCCGTCGCCGCCAAGGCCGCGCTGCAGGTCCGGGTTCGCTTCTCTCCGTGGCGGGTGAGCGCTTTTGGACGGATGGGGTGACTTGACCCCGGCTGATCGTTAATCTGCAGGATCTGGTGTTTGATGCGGAGACCAAGTCGGCGCTGCACACCGAGATGGCCAAGAAGAACCTCTTCGTCAAGAGAGGTGGGATTCCGTCTACCGTTGTGCACTTGTTCTCTTGCTGTCGCGTTAGTAGTTTGCATCAGCTGTGGGAAGTTTGGACCTGCTAGATTATTGTCGCGATGTTGAGCTTCTAGTTGGTTCGAAGCTCTGTTGGGAGAAACTTGTGATGTGGGTAAACTGAGGTGGTTAAAGAAAGTTTGTCATTGTTGGATGATATGGTGGGTGCGTGAGTAGGCATGGAGTATATCAAGAACTTAGTGGAATTCCATACTTCTTTAGTGATACATCAAATTTGATACTTCTCCTTCAATGATACGTCGAACTTGATCAGGAAATCCCACTATTTAGGTCACATAGGCTGTGTATCCTGGATCTGCTATTTGAGGAGGGCCTTTTCAATTTTTTTTTTCTGTTAATCATATGCTGTATGTTGACCAGTGGGGGAGAAATGTGAGCTTGAAGTAGAGAACTTCGGCTACCTATTTTTTGCTTTTTTTTCTTAGTCAAATAAACCTTTCAATTTTCGTAAGTGTGAGTATTTTTTATTAGGCACTGATGTTCCTTTTCTTCGTTTGTTGAGTCTCATGCAGAAAGAAAAGTTTGACCAATAGTTGATAACCTTGGGATTGTGATTCTAAGTTTGATTGAATTTTTTTCATGCCATGTGTTACATATTTGATATGAGTAGGTGGCAAGAAATTGTTGCAAATTTTTTGCTGAATGTTTTATTAGAGGGTACAAACACTTGTCTGAACTTCTGACATTGATCTACTACAACTTTACTGCAAAGTTGTGGTTACAAATTTGTGTGATATCCGTTTATCCTTCCAGTTAATAATTTTTTTTGCCCTTTTGATAAGTGGGTTGGTTAGCATAATTTTCTCCATGTTTATTATGCATTTAAAGACTTTAAACCTTTTTTCAGGTGTGGGAACTGATGCAAATGCTGTGGACCAAAGTAAACGCCTGCGGACAGGTGGAGACTATACTCATTCACCTTATGTTCCACCTGCGTTTCATCCACCCCCACCAGCTGTTTCCATGTGGGGAACTGCAGGGTAAATTCTTTTCCCTCCTGCACTCAGTGAATCACTCATCAAATGACTTAACATTCTTCTCTTTTTTGGGGTGATTCAGTTATATCACTGCTCCACCTCCTTACAACCCCTATGCCTATCCAGTGCCTCCGGTAGCTATGACTTCACCTTCGCCTGTACCAGGTCCAACTGCCTATGCTCCTGTGCAGGTAATTTTGAGTTAATATTGTTTGAATCATAAACAGAAGGTTGCACTATTTCGTTTATCTCAGATCATGATGACTTTCTCTTGAGAGTTGTATGTAATAAGCCCAGCATCAATATGGTTTAGCACAATAACTTATCATTTTTCTTCTCCTCTGCATAGCAACTTGTTTTTCTTAGTTTGCATAATTCATGTTTGATGAGAAAAGGACCAAGTCATGACTCTCGTTGCTGCCCTCTTTACAAAGTTCAGTTGTGATAGTGATTGCGCCACTCTTGTTATGTCTGCTTTGATATCATAGTTTCTGTAAATTTTTAATATAAGTAACTAAACTTTTACTTTTCTGAAGCTTGGGATACTCAATTTCTTTTAGTCATACTGATCCCTGTCATTTGGTTGGGGCTCATGAGAAAATTTGAGGACAAGAATCCTTTTATGATCAAGCTTAGATTTTTTTTCTTTAGATCACCTATTGAACATGACAAGAATATCTAATGTTTAGCATGTCATTTATAGCCTAGCGCATTCATATCCAACTTTTGATATGAACTGTGAACTGTATTTTAATGAACCTCCATTAACCACTCTTGCATACTCATAATTTTATTTGTGGCTAATTCACATGTATATTAAATCTTGCTTGCCAGTTGTCTTTTCACAAAGCCTTAATGTTTGGATGGAATTACATTGATTAGTTTTGCTGATCTTGTATTTTCCTTTGGGTAATTTCAGTTTGTCACATAAAAAGCTGTATAAAAGGTGAATATTTGTGACATCAATTAATTTACTATAGTTCAAGTCTGTCTTCTGTCTACAGTGATAACTGGTTCATTGTTTTCATTCGAGATTTTTTTGAAGGGTATTCTTATCAAGTATTCTAATTTTCTTTTGCAGAACACAAAAGATAATCCTCCCTGCAATACCCTTTTCATTGGTAATCTCGGTGAAACTGTAGTTGAAGAAGAATTGCGGAGTCTCTTCAGTGTGTAAGAATCTGAATTTGAAACAGAAACATTATAACAGTTGGCGCAATTTTGCTTGCTAGGTGTATGGCTCCACATACTATTGTTCTGGTTGATGCAATCATCTGTGTTTCCTCAATTTTCTTTCAGGCAACCTGGTTACAAACAAATGAAAGTTTTACGCCAAGACAGAAACACTGTTTGTTTTATTGAATTTGAGGTAATTAGTTATACAACAACAACAATGTTTTTTATTTCCAAGCAAGTTGGAGTAGGCTATAAATGAGTTCATCAGAAGCCACAAAACAACTAAAATAAAAATAAATTAATAGGGTTGAAATGCAAAATGCAGGTATTAGTAGTGATAGAAACAATAGATTTTCTTGTGTTTTTAGCATTACTATCCATATATGTCTTAGGACCTGCCCTTTTTTTCAGGATGTGAATGCTGCTACAGCTGTACACCACACGTTGCAGGGTGCAGTTATTCCTAGTTCTGGTCGTGGTGGAATGCGAATACAATATCCTTTACCTTTTCATTCTTAAGTTCTTCAGTTTGTTAATTTATTCACGTCAAGTGTCCAAACATATATTTCTTGTTGTGCCTTGTTCATCCTTTTATTCTTATATATAAATTTTGGTGTTACTTTACTCTAGTTTATATCGATCTTTTTGGCACTCCTTAACATCTAGAACGTTTTCAAAGAATCCCTTTGGGCGAAGGAAAGATTCAGCTGGTGGCGTTGCAGGCATTTTAAATGGAGCTTCAGCAAATTGAGAGCTGCCTGAGGGGATGTATCTTGAACTTTAGCATGCCATCATGGATATCATGCCACTCCATCCTATCTATCATCTGCATGCTTCTGCTAAATGCTGTGTTTTTTTTCTCATGCGTGACATTGGCATCTTCATTTGGTGAAGTTTCTGGGACATGATCATCATCTTCATTAGGTGGAGTGTCTGGGACATGATCATCATCTGGTAGACATTGCATTGTCACCAATACCATTGTTGCTGGTGCTGTTTTCTTTATATTTGTAGTTTTGAGTAGTCCGTTCTCGATTTCTTCTAGGTGTGCATTTGGCATTTGTCATTTGTCATGGATATTATGCAGTTCCCTGTATGCAGTTACAACATTTCTTGTGTTCATGTTATTGTGGCTTTGCAATATGGACATTTTGTAATAGTTAAAGTGATTTATCTGGCATACTAAACTGGGGAAGCTGGGATGATTCATACCATCATGTCATGGCATGTTCATGAGGGAGGAGAGTTGATAGACATGGCATGGCATACTCATTCCATGAATTCTGGAGCATCGCCTTACTATCGAAGCATGCAAGCATCCATTGCTAATTAACTAATTTAATTTGTTTAGCATTGTTTTCCCTCCAGGCTAAGAGAGGCTAACAGTGACTGTTAAATTGAAAACCTGTGCCAGCCTTCTTTTCCCTCTTACCAGCAGATGGTGAAAGGCATGTGGCAGTTCTTCTGGTAAGAGAAGCTTAGTGACGCTGGTGACTTGCCAGGGGTTCTGCTGAATTGGTTTCAAGATAGACTTGTGCATGAGCCAACTGATGGAGTTTATTGCCGTGACCAGTACCTGCTGCTGTTCCATCTAATGGAGATCCACTGTACCTGGTGACCTTTTCATTTTCTTAACAAACTGTTAATGTGGATGTTCGATTGAGAACTTGTTAGATATGCGTGCAGCTGCTTGCTTGTTTGGTCTGTTAGTAAGAACTGAAGTGGACTACGAGAAAGCTTGACAAAAATGACAAGGGGGTCGGGGGCGCCTGGCTGTTTTACATGTCAGAATGTGTAGCATTTCTCTGGAAAAAGGAGAGGAGAGGCGTTGGTGTGCATCTACAGTTTGTACTGTGTAGTACAACGTATCAAAGTAGTACTTGCGTGAACACGGTGGCACTGTTATAGCCTTTTTTGTTGTGGCAGGTATATTGGTACACGTTAACTGTCTCGAAGGTCGGTTGGTACACTAGTGGGCGTGTTCATTCCCTCCATCTATTGTTTTTCTTCCTTCCATTTCTTTTCTTTCTTTCTTCCAATTGTGACGCACCGCATCGGACTATCCTACTACCACCAGCCTCCACCCATCGCCCATGGTTAGAAGTGACCTTGGTACGTTGTCCCTTCGCCCGATTCCACGATCCCATGCTTCCTATGATCTATCCACTCCTCGATCATTATCCTTGCTGCAGGCCACAGAGCACACAAGCGTAATCACCACCGTACCTTCCCTGCCGTCCACAGCAGGCCACGGAGCCCTCCCCGACAACCTTATGTTTCCATGTAAATCTCTCACGTCTCACCACCCCTCGTAGCAATCCGCGTGGGGCACATGTTTCTATCTAGGTTCTCTGCTAACGCTAGACGTGGGAGCCAAGCTTGTGTGACGGTTAGGGCAGGTGGAGCTGAGATGGGGCTAGCTGGCCCTAGGATACGCCGATCTTCCATTGAATGAATGAAGTTTGTGTTCCATGGTCGGTTGCCTATCGATCATAGGGGAGTGCCTGGATCTGGACCACCATGTTATCGGGGAGCGCTTCATTGCCATCCATGTTAGTCTTGCATTCACAAACTTATATTACCAAAAGTCATGAGATCTTTATTGGTTGAATCAAAATAAGTACTACAAAATATAGATATAGTAACACAATCTTGTAAAATATTCAAAAATGTGTTACAAAGAAGTTTTATATGAACATAAAATTATGCCTTACGTACGCATCCTGTAACACATAGGTGTTGGTTTGTAAAAATATGTTACAAACAATTATTGTAATGAAGGAGTGGGTGGCATAGGAGTGTAGTGCGCGCGTTGGCGATGGAGGGGGCGCGGCGAGCTGGAGAGTGAGCACCACGGTGCTGATACTGTCCCGAAGCCGGCTCCGATCTCACCATAAGGTGATGATCGAGCGTGACAGTGACTGACTGAGGATCTTGACTGCCGGGGAGCCGCCACGTGAAGCCGACGCCCATGCATTCGTCGATGAACAGCCACATTGTGCAGACGACGATAACGGAGTGGCGAAGGGAAAGGCTGAGCAATACTATGCCTATGGTGCCAAACCGCAGGGCCTGCATATGCTTGACGGGTGCCAGGATCGGAGTAACCAACAAAGCTGGCCTGGTGTAGCAGAGCGGTGTGCTACGGTGAGCAGGATTGTTGGGCAAGGCAAGTGTCGACGGTCTTTAAGTGCTAAATCTATCTGTCAACGTCTGCAGAAGACAGTGGCATAAAACTAGAGATAGATAGGAGTTTAATACTAATCATTTCCACAAGTTTTGGTTAATCACTGTTTACAAGGACCACGCCTACATATGGAGGAAAACCGTGCTCAAACAAAGGAAAAAGTACATTACAGAGCATTCTATGCAAGCACGAGAATTGGAGGGCCCTCATCCCGAAGCAAATCAACCCAAGAGGCCAACTCCAAGCAAATCAACCCAAAAGAGGACAAGAAACACACCTCTGAATCAAGAGCCCACAAACAGGAGAAAACCGCCTAAACTTACCGCCAACCACCCTGTACCCACTTGGGGACTCACCTGGTAGTATCCCGGATGAATGGCGGCGCGAGAGGCGGCAGCCAGGGGTCGGCCGAACCCTAGGTTCGGCCGAACCTAGATGGCCTCCCATCACGCTTAGTTTTAGCGGGAAGAACCCCGCGCTCCCCCAAGGCGGTTCTCAATGTTTACATACATAATACCCACCAGAACCGATCTCTACGAGCTATATAAGGAGGAGGAGAGCACCCCATTCAAAACACCACAAGAGAAGAGAAGAGCTTCACTCCAAGGCGAAGCCCTACCTCTGTAGTGCTTAGAAAATAGGAAGAGAGTGAGGGGTAATTCGGAGGAAGTGCTGGCCTATCGGCACTTCCCCAGCCTTGTACCTCGACGGATGCTTCCTTTCTAAGTAAGTGTTCATGATTCCCTATGGTGGTGAGTCTCTTGGTTAAGTAAGTGTCGGTGTTTTACCGCCAAGCCCACCAAGGGATACCCCTGAGGTGGTAGGTTGTTAGGTAGGGTATCGCCGAGATCTAGAACTCGAAGGTGCAAGAAATACGAAACTATAGATAGGTTCAGGCCGTCGAAAGCGTAACACCCTACGTCCCGTGTGGTGGTTTGTATTGCCTTAGATGATTGATTGGTTTGGAGGGGATCCGTGCCCGCCCTTATATAGTTCAGGGGGACAAGGTTATAGATATCCTAGCCAGATACGAGCCTCGAAGTCCTATCCGAGTACCACTGGGTAGTTTCCTTCTGTTCCGACTAGTCCTACTCGTGGCCAAGTAGCGTACAATAGGTATAAGGTATGGGACATACCCCATCTCTTATTCTAGAAAGTCTATGCCATGTGCACAGTCCCGTGGCTCCGGGTCTGACAAACCCCCGAGCTCTTCGTAGCTGAGTATTGCAGGCTTCCGAGTACTTCTGAAAGCATCTTCGAGTTCTTCCAAGTTCCATCTTTAAGGTGTCTTCCGATTACTTACTTGGCTGCCTCGAGGCTGTGAGGTGCTCATGCTCCGAGTAGTCTTTTTTTATATGGGATGCGATGACACTCGCACTCCATATGGAGTAGCCCCCGAGCCTTAGGTTGAATCGAAGAATCAGGCTGAGGGTCAAATTAGTCTTGAATCTTCCGGTCTTTATCTTCCAAGAAAATTTGAAAAATAAGCCATTGATGACACGTATCCTACAGCCCCCGCGCCTTGAATCCAAATCCTTAGGTTTGAAAAAAAGGATCCAAAAGGTCATGGCATGCATTGTAAAATGAATTAAGAGTTTGAATTGATGGTTAAAATTGGCAAATTGGTTTAGAAATTTGAAAACCTTTTTTTCAGAATGACATCCCTGAAAAAAATGGTTAAACAAATAGCTTTCTCAAAGAAATCCTAAATTACCACTCAAATCCAAACTTCTGCTGAGAAAAACTCTTTGGCTTCTGCACGATGACAATTGGCCTTCCATAGTAGCGCCCGCTGGTTATTTAATCGCGCGGTAAACCTAGCATTTTCACCCATTCACTTATTAGGCTTCTTGCCTTCGCATTTTAGATCTCCTTTCGCAAGAAACCTAGCGCCACCGCTAGTGACCCAGATCCGCCAATCCTTAGCATAGTCGTTCTTCTGCAATCCGCGCCCACGCAAGCCATTGGCCACTGCTCTGCGAGCCCCCGAGTGTATGCTATTGATGACTCTTAAGTACCATTTTTAAACCGTCAACTCCTGCGTAAACACCGAAAAGACAAGCATCAACCTAGTGGTAGGGGTTTATTACTAACCATTTCCACATGTGTTGGTGAATATTTATATGCAGCTCAACTAGAGGAGAAAACACACCTTAAGAGTAAGGAAACACACCCCTCAATCCAAGGAAAAAGGCGTCGACCAATTAGAGCGTGCCGTTCAGCCTCACATGCATCAATGGGCCCACCAGAGCAAGCAACTACCTTAGAACATCGCCAAGCCCTACACGGGAGTCACCAGAGTCCACCTGCCAGCCTCTCAGAGGAAGCTTAGGTCGGTTGGTGGCTTGGCTGGTTCGGCCGAACCAACCAGTTCGGCCGAACAAGGACCAAGGCCACCGACTTACCTCTTGCACGTGGCAGCTCCTCCTTCCTCCTCAAGGTCGGTTCCAGGTGAATCCCCCTCATTAGCTGGCCGAGACACTTCTGGTACACCCCTATAAATATGAGGGGAGCGGCACCATTTGGATATAAACCATCCAAGAGAGCCTTGAGCCTCATTCCAAAGGCAAAGCCTTGCCTAGCTTGTGTTCAGAGTAGGGAGAGAGTGACGGGGTAGTTCGGAGGGGCGGCAGGCCTGTCGGCGCTCTTCTCTAACTTGTACCTCTATGGATGCTGCGACATTCTTCAGAGTTAAGTAAGTGTTCGTGATTCCTTCTTATAGTGTTATACTTGGTTGCATGAATAGCCTTATTCCCTTGCTATCATAGTATAGGCTTGAGTGCTCTCATGTATGTCTATAGTATACGCTATTAGTTCTTGTAGTTGAGTGAGATCAGTTCTCTTAATTGCAGGTTCGTCGCTCCATATTTATACGGAGTGCTGTAGTTTGCTACGGGACGTCAGATATAGTTAGACTGCAGTAGTAATCAATAGCGTAGACATGGTGTCTAGGCTAGGGGTTATCCTTCATTTGCCTTATATCCCACGGATAGCTAGAGGTAGGCCGTAGGTGGTGACAGCCCTATCGGTCCTTTGTAATCCTCCACATTCGGATATAGCGTAGAGCTGTTGGTCAGAGTCTCCTGGCAGACCAGGGTTAAGCCGGTGCCCGAAGCAAGTATTTTTCTCGAGAGATCGAACTTTAACTCATCTATAGTGCTACCTCAGGAATCCTCTCTGCCCTCACCTATCTTGGTGTGTCCTTGGACTGACTAGAATAGAAGTTAGTACACGCACGTTCCCTTGGAGTCGATAACCCTTGAAATACTCTGAGGTGAAAGCTACAACGGTATCCGTGCACTTGCGGATTTATTCGCTATCGCTAAAATGCCCAATATATGCGCGAGAAGTGCCTCGTCAATTTCCGAGCGAAGATGCCAAGGGCTAGCACTACCGGGAGGGGCGGGAACTAGAGGAAAGCTCACGATGAGCAAGGCGATTAGGCCCCACCCTCCAAGGTGGGTAAATCCAAAGTTGGCGGAGTGGACAATTGGAGGTGGTTGTTAGCGGTCCTTAAATGCAAAATCTCACCGCCAACTATACTCATGAATAAAGGAAAACTACCTCACTTACCCGCATATTTGTATCACTAACCTCATTCCACAGATGTATTTGTATATTTGGCCATTTCAGGATTCAAGTCCAAAATAAGAAGAAAACACGCAGATGACGCAGAAAAAGTACACAGAAGATCCTATCCTGCATCACACTTACGAAGAGGGCCCACTTGGCAGGGCAAACCGACGTACAAAGGCGGTAAACACCTAAAGGATAAAGATAAGACCCACATGTCAGTGCCCTGGCCAAAGGCGGTGGCCAGCAGCCCCACCTGGGGGTCGGCGGACCCCTAGGGTCGGCCGACTCTGGCCTGAAGCCCGTCCAAGTGCATTTTGGCAGGAAGCCTCCACCACCATCCTACATCGGTTCTTGATTGTTTCCATCCTTAGATCCACCGGGAACCACCCTTGGAGAGTATAAAAGAAGGAGAAAGAGCCCTCTCACAACACACACCACACTTGAAGCCTCTCTCCTTCTCTCTAGTTGTGACTTGTAATCCTTAGGCTAGTGGAGCTAGGCTAGTTATCTACCTTAGCGAATCCAAGTGGTCCTAGGGGTCGTTGAGCAACCTTCGGCCTTGGGTATGATTTTGTATTCAACTTGTCGATACTCTACTCATAATGCAGAGTTGATTCATGGTTACCTTACTATCTTGATAGTATGCTTTGCCATGTCTTATGCTCCCTTAAGTTATATAATCATATTTAGCTTAGCTTTAAGTACCAGCATCGGTTCGGTGTGCTTTCAGGCTTGCTCTAGTCTAAAGCCTGGCCATCATCATGGTGGGGGTGCTGGAGGGGCTAGAGTAGTGATCTTGTGCACGGGCGTGGTGCTCTAGGCACGAGGGATCTATCGAACATGACTACATCCCACGATCTATCGGGGGTAGGCGGTAGGTGGTGACAACCCTGTCCGTCCGTTGTAGTCCCCCACGTTTGGATGTGGTGTGGGAGTCTAAGGTGCTATTGCAAGTTGCTGGCAGACCAGTACTAGGCAGTCTCCCTGGTTGTTGAATGCTTAATGCTATCTCTAACCATGTGTTGTATAACCCTTTCTAACTTGAGTAGATATCACTAGGACAACCCTCTTTATGCCTATGCTCCCGCTAACCTTTGGTTTACTTGTTATCCTTTATTCATGAGATTGGCTTGTGTGTGTTACATTACCCTATATTTCATTTATCATGACTTACCCCTGTATGGTTTATAGTCTATCGCTTATGCATATTGTTATGAATATGTATCTGGTAAAACTCTTTTACACCATGTCATCCCGTGAGAAAATATAAATAATGATACCCAAATACTCATCCGGGTGAAATGTTACTGGGTTTATTCTGTAATCGTTAAGACATAGCAACACACATTTCTAGCATCGTTGCCAAGGATTAACAATCCTGGTGATGATGTTACGAAATGCCAACAAGCATTTCTGGCGCCGTTGCCGGGGATGGCATTGGTTAAAAGAATTTACTAATACATACTCTTAGCAATGTGTTTAAGAAATAGCTATTGTTTATACAGGCTAATGTTACTTTTGTTTTCTCCTGCCTGGATGAAAATAGGGTAGTGTATGACTTGTTTCTCCTTGCCAACAAACTTCCTCAAAAATCCAGAGAAGCTTGTGAGAAGGGTTCGATCTCGCGTCGTCCCTCCTCAGATCATCCTCTCAGCAACCAAACCAGTCGTTCAAGCACCATCTGCGCCTGAGCCTAAAGCCGAGCACTCTCTTTCTGACTTTTCCGTCCCTCCGCCACCAACATGGCTACCGGACCCAACATCAATGTCGGGGACGTGAATTTTGAGCTGAAATCAAGTCTTAACAACATGGTGCAGGCTAGCCCATTCTATGGCAAGCCAAACGAGGATGCCAATGCCCATCTCCAGAACTTCCTTGAGCTATGCGAAACCATAGTGATACGGGGAGTCGCAGCTAATGCAAGTAGGCTTCGTCTGTCTCTCTTCTCCCTCTTGGGGAAGGAAAAATAGTGGTTCTATAAGGACAAGGAAGCCGTCGACACATGGAACAAATTTTCTGCAGCGTTCCTCGCTAAGTTCTTCCCACTAGGCAAAACCAATGCCCTGCGCAGGAAGATATCAATCTTCCAGCAAACAGGGATGGAATCCATCCCAGAAGCTTGGGAGAGACTGCAAGAGTACATCCTTGCCTGTCTTCATCATGGGATGGATAACTGTCTCGTCCTCCAAAGCCTCTACAATGGGCTAACATCGACATCAAGAGCCCATATTGATGTTGCTGCTGGAGGAATCTTTATTGATCTCACGATTACCAAGGCCACGACGATCAAGAAAATGGTATCCAATTAGGGGTGTAATGAAGATCGTCTCCAACCCCGGATGAAGGGCATGCATACCGTTAAGGAGAGGGATATGCTAGCCACAAACCTGGACTTCCTTCTGAAGAAGATGGATGAAGAAAGCAAACAACAGATCCGCGCTCCCATCCAAGCTCTGGATTCGCACTTCATGTGTGAAGTATGCGAAAATGGTGGACACTCGGGGAACGACTGCCCCGAGACCCGTGAAGACTGCGCCTACCTCAACAAAAACATCGGGTTTCGTCCACAAGGAAGCCAAGGTGGAGCCAGTCGCGCCCACCGTATCAGGGAGGTAATAATTACACCTCAAATTTCAATTCGAACCAACCTTCCTTGAAAGATCTTGTTCTTGGCCAAGTTAAAATAAATGAATCTTTGAACAAAAAGCTTGTTGCCAATGATAAAACTTTGAAAAACATAAACATAAAAATTGAAACTTTATCCTTTGCTCTTGAAAATCAATTGAGTTTCAATAAAATGATCGAAACACAACTTGCTCAAATCGCTGCTGCGATTCCTGCCGCTGAGATCGGAAGGATTCCGAGGCAACCCAAGGCTCCTGTGGAAAATGTCAGCATGATAACCACCAGATGGGGTAACCCATCTCGAAAGTTATCACACACTAACCGTGCAGGAACACCCACACAAAGGACGAATGTGTGGGGAGGTCAAACAACATTAAGGAAAGGAGACCTAGGGGTGCCTATGATCAGCTGCTCAATCTACGGCTGCCAGTATGATGAGGCCCTCTGCGACCTTGGGGCAAGCGTGAACATCATGCCCAAGGTAATTTTTGAACAACTACAACATCCTACTTTGTCTCCAACCCGTATGTGCTTGCAGCTTGCCGACTCGACCATTCGATATCCCGAAGGTATAGTCGAAAATCTTCTAGTACGAGTCAAGAACTTCTTTGTCCTCGCCGACTTTGTGGTCCTCGACATGGAGGGCGACTTGGGCGTTCAACTTATTCTGGGTGACCCTTCCTAAGGGATGCCAAGGCGAGGATAGATGTCGGAACCGGAGACATCCGCTTCCACATCGGAGTAGACAACATGCATTTTAAATTCCAACACAAGAATGAGCAAAGCTTTGTGATTCATCAGGATCTTGATGGGAGTGGGATTTGGGGAGAACCAATACCCCAACCTAGAAATTCACCTACCACGCCATCAAGAAAAAGAAGAACAAAAAGGGTGTGGTGAAAGGTGGAGAGTGCATCTTCATCCACTTGTCCAAGGAGGGACACTAGTTGTAAAAGCACGGCGGAGGAGAAGTCTCACCCGTCGGACTTTAAACGACAAGCCCATGCTGAAGGTAAATTGGTAGTTATCTCATATTTAAATTTTCTAAATTTACTTTTTCACATCATTTGGATTTTCTCATTGCATATTTGATTTTTTTTCCTACATTCTCCTGCATGCTGGAATTTTAAATTTTTCCCTTTTTACAAAAATCCTAAAAAATATTTCTGAGCATAAATTCCTTTGGAAAATCATATTTGAAAATCTTTCCAGAGCAACTTTGGCTGAAGCACCCAGGCATCAAAGCTTGTAGCCGTTGGAGAGCCAGTGGGCCCCAGCTGTCAGCCAGTTGGGGCACCAGGGGTCGGTCCAACCCCTGGGTCAGCTGACCCAGGAGCAACGGCTCCTGGGCCCCACCAGCTCCAACGGCTACTAGCCGTTGTGGCCTGCATGTTCCTGGCCATTTGAGCTCGTGGCTCTTTAAATAGAGCTCGAGAGGGGAGCCCTTCACTCTCACATTCATTCCTCTCTTTCACTCACTCTCTCAAACTTTGCTCTCAAGATTTTCCATTGGTTTTGTGCTCAAGTTCAAGTGCAAGAAACCTCTTTTTCTTATTTCTTTGATGCAAGAATAATCACAACTTGGAGGAGCAACGTCGGGTAAGCATCTTCCAGTCGGTTTCACTAGAGTAACCCGCTCCAAGTTGTTCGTGTTTGTTCTTGTTTTTCAAGCTTCAACAATAAAGGGCATGGGACGGAAGATCTCCGGTGCGTTGAAGAAAATGACGAGCACGAGCTCGTCCCGTTCTCAGGGTGGCTCAAGCTCCCGTCATACCAACACCAAGCCCAAGCATGATGGACTACGAAGAAGAGCAAGAACAACACACCGAAGAGCAAGCCAAACCACAAGCTGAAGACATGGAGATGGATGATGATGACGCACCCTACCTTGACTTGCGAGACGACCACGAGAGGCAAGCCTACACCCTCCTCAAGCGTCGGGACTTTGGTCACACCAAAGCCTTTGACCCAGATCCCTTCGTATAGATAGGTATGGACGTAGACTTCGCTCAAGTTTGGCATGCAATTGGTTGGGATGGTTTTGTGCCTGCTGAGGAGAATGGTTCTCATCTCCTCACCATCCAGTTTCTTTGCACTATTCGAGAGGTGGACAGTTAAGGGTTATAGTTATGCTTGCTAGTATCCAGTTCTATAATGGAAAGCTGCAAGGAATTCACATGAGTCGGGCTTTTTGTTATATACAAACATCATAGATGGTGCTCTTCTTTGGTCTCATAGAGCATTAGTAAATATCCCCCGTTTCAAGATAGTGGTACATATTCTTCATAGAGCAAAATTCATATCCACTGACTGGATCAATGTAGACCTGATACTGATATGGCATGCATCTTGCTACTCTTCAGTTTGTTTATTTGTTGCATTGCTTTTAAGAATTGTACCTTGCAGTTGAAAAAGTTACCATCTGGCAGCTAAGATTTGCAACTGTGAATTTGCGATACAGGAAGATGGTGACTGCCCAAAGCGAATGTCAAGGAAAAATAAGTGAAGGAAAACTTCCTGATAAAATCAAATCTCGTCAAACTTCAGTAAAATGCATTGTTCCATACAGAACTGAATATAATGAATGCTTGGAAAAGGCAAAACTTCTTGATTTTGCAAAGCTTTTCAACGAGCCAGCTCTTTGTTATTTGCACTATGCTCCTTAATAAGCCAGAAAAATTATCCTTACAGAGATTGGTAAGCATAGTTCAAACAATTTTTCTTGTTAACAATCTCTATAAGGATAATTTTATGTTCACCATCTCTGTTTTTTTCCTAGTACCAACTTTTGGAAGCACCAAACTCCAAGGGGCATCTAGAAAGGGATCTTTTGGCAGAAAAAATTAAGAAATAGCGACTAGTTCGTGCTTTTACTCCTCCCTGTTGTATTTATTCTTAAAAAAATCTTAGGTAACAACCCTTTCTTTTTAGATATTTGCACCCAGTGTGGTAGATCTTCACTAGAGGCTGCTCGTGGTATCACTTGAAGAGTGGAAAATATATGTATATGATTCCATGCAAATAGTTGTGCTCGAATGGACACCGGTAATATATCTTCGATTATGTTGACTTTGGAATTGAAAATTTTCAATTATCATCTACTTTCATGACCTTAATGCATTATTGTAGGCTCCAGTTATGCAAGCTCACTTGAAAACCGTTCTCCCCAAAAAAGAATTTTCTGTGGAATATCCCACTATCAAGAAGCAACAGAACCTGTAATCATCTTACTTTTGGTTTTAAATAATATTATCCGAGTGCTTGCCTTTTGGTTTTGAATATTAATAAATTTCATGTTGAATCATTTACCTCTATGACTGTGGATTCCACGTATGACTGTATATAGAAGAACTTGAAAGCAAGCACATCAATCACATTGATGAAGTTAGTGCTATACCCTTCTTGAAATGTATGACTGTAAAGATTTTGCTTGAAAATACTTTAGAAGTTCTTACTTGTACTTTAACATGCAGAATGTAGTATCAAATTACTGTGAAAGACTCTCCGCGGATATTATGCAGGGTTACCAAGATTTAGCCAGAAAGTGCCCTAAAAAAGCGAAAAACATTTAGCTGCAAATTAGTAGTGATGACTGAAGAGGCCCTTTTTCTTTCATTTAAAATGTTCCAACTATGGCAAAGTAGTGACGACTGAAGCGTGGTTGTTGGTAATGATGTTCCTTTCTGTATTTAAAGTACTAAGTAAGCATGGTGGTTTGAACCTATGTTTCTTTTCAGTCTTATGAACTGATGGACCTCTGATGCATGTTTCCGCTATGTTTCTTTTTCCGCTACCTTGATGACTCGTCATAGTCGTACCGTTGTCGCCTATCCGCCGGAGCCCGGGAGGCGCGCTGTGACAGTGAGCCTCGAAGTGGGTGCTGTGGAAGCCTTCCTCATTGAGGAAGACCTCCTCTGCTTCACGACCTTTGCCCTGATGGCGTACAGCTTTCAGCATAAAGCCACGGACGAAAGTAGTTTTACATGTTCGGCACTACGGTCGTGAGGCCAATTAAGATGACTCTTTTCTAAACATCTCAGAATCATATTTGACTGCCTAAGGCCTTGTTCGGCAGCCCAGTTTCATAGCCAGGCCTGGTTTCCTTCCACACCGGGATTGAGTGGATCCTAGGTTGGCACTCAAACCTGGTCAAGGATTAATTCCGGCCCGGAATGATTTCTAATGTGTATTTTCTACCGTTCGGCAGGAATGGTTCCTGGCCACTTTTTTTTTCTTCAGCTGTTCCTAAGTCTAATCTACCTACCATACATTTCAGTCAATTTAACAAGAGACAAACAAGCCATCAGTCGAAAAAACTGGCTTCCTCACGGATCCTTCATCCGTTCAAAATTCACATGAGCATGCATCAGCCAAATTTAATAGGGAAGCATTTCATTTCTGAGATAAATGAATTTGCTCCTTCAAACCTTGTTTCCTTGGTAAGTTCAGGCAATGCATTCCATACTACGGCCGCCAAATTCAACCAAGCAAAGCTGAGACATTGCAGTTAACTAGCTAATTTGGGTTTCAATAAGAGCTACAACCAAATCATGCCCAGCCATCACAAGATGACAAAAGTCTAGTCTACTTGCTACGTGCACTTCATCAAATGCGCCAAACCATTGTAGCTACGTTATGCAGCGTATCATGGCCTTCCTCAACCTGCATGAACAAATAAAAACCATGCAGTATATATTAATGTACAAAGGACTCATCAGATGGTATAATAATGTAGAGCAAATGTGTCCAACCTCAATGAATATGCAGTGAAATCAAGTAAAGCAACAGGTGAAGTAGTGAACTTATAACAAACTTGCTCTTAGATCAACCTCAATAAATATGTAGTGAAATCAATGTATGACTACTTAGATCGATCCCAAGAAGGGGGAGCTTCACCTTCTCCAACTCGAACCGCTGCGGGAGGGATCTACAAGTAAAAAAGAGTTGATAGAAAGGAGCATTTTCAGATTAGAGAACCACAATATGACTGGATAAGTTAGTGTCTACAATATCATATATACCTGCTAAGCCATCTCACTTCTGAGCCAAATCAAGACTGATTCTTGATCTACTTCACAAGCACACATGAAAGCTTCTCTATTTTCTTTGCTCTTGATGAAGATTGCATATGATTTTGCCTTTTCTTCTTTCGTCACTTCCAATGTGTTCAGAACTGAGATGCACCTTCTGATCAAGAAATTAGAAGCTTAAGCAGCATCCTTTTCTCTTGCCTCCCTTTCTCTTGTCTCCCTTTCTCGTTCCTCCATTTCTTTTGCACGATCTGCAGCTTCAGCTTCAGCTTGCTTGGTCCACATTTCTAGGTATGCCCCTATCATGCCTACTATGTTTTCATTCTTCCTAGGCCTCTTTAGTTCCTTTTCTTGTTTGTTTCTTGATGCAGCAGGTCTTTGTTGTCCACTTCTTTCAATAGCTGGAGCATCAGTTTCTTCATCTCGTGAAAGAGTACCACCCATTCCTTGAAGCCCCTTTTCATTCCTTTCAGTGCCATCACTACCTTCATCATTTACCTCATGAACCACATTGTCATCAAAGCCTTGTGGCTCATCTTCAGCATCCTGAAGTTGCTCAGGGGGTTCTTCCTCTTGCAGTGTCTCAAGAGAAGTGACATTATAAATCCCTTCAGCCAAGTGCCCTACACAATAACAACGAAATATGAGGTCATCACAACAAGCAGGTCACCAGGCATCTATTATGACAGCAAAACTTACCATCATAAAGCTCTCCCAAAGCATCAAAGAGTGGAAAGGTTGCCTTGTTGTTGTTAAACTTCTTAATTTTAGGGAATTCTGCACAATTAAAGAAAATATTGATCATATACGAGGTCATCACTATGAGGTTATCCACATTGATAAAAGAATTCAACTTCAAGAAATCAACTCACCACCATGAGATTTGTCCACATAGCTGGTGGTCCTTCAACCATATTCCTTTTCTCGTTCCAGCTCGACCCGCTCTGTTGCTTTGCCGCTTTGAGCATCTTGTAGTCTCTCTTCAACTGACCTTCTTTCTCCTGAATCTGAGTCTTTGTGTAGGAGACGTACTTGTTCCTCAGATGGAACTCTTTGACCATCTTATTCCACCCTCAAATTTCCATCCATTGTCACCTCTATAGCCACTATCTTTATACTCATGGAGAATGTCAACAAGGGACCTCTCTAGGGCTGGATTCCAATCCGCTCTTTGTTTCACAACATAAAACAATGGTCACGCATCAATAATAGAAATTTCATAGCATCAATAATAGAAAACTTACAAGAAAGCAAGAAGAAACATTAAACACCATACCTCTTGGAGAACCTCCACTCTTTTTTGCCCCACTGCATTTAGGAGAAGGCTTCTTTTTACTAGCACTTGTTGTAGGCATGTACCTACGCAGCTTTGATGAACTGCTCATATTGAACCTTGGGGAGCCTTTTCTAACCATAGCTTTGTAAAGAAAAAGGTTATTCAACAACTTATTCATGATACAAGCTTATTAAATTATTACAACCATGAAAAGATTAATTTACATGATACAAGACTATTAACTTATTGCAACCTATTCAAAGACTAATTTAAATGTTGTTGGCACTGAGCCCACATTTCTTGGGCGATGGTATCTCTTAAAGCATTGCCTTGTGTAGTTCTTAGGTCACTTATTTGATCACCATTTGGTCGAGCAACAAAGTTTGATGAATCGATATTATCCGGCTGATGATCTAACCATTTCTCATCTCCATGAAGTAATCGGATTAGATTGTGGAAGATGGCAGCAGCTATAGGTATCTTTACTTGATTTTCCAACATGTGGAATGTGGCAACTTTGAGAATGGGGAAGCGCTTCTTAAGCACCCCCAAAGCCCTCTCCATATGGTTCCTAAGTAGTGCGTGGCGATGGTTGAAAAGCTCCTTTGGGTTCTGTGATCTTCGATGTCCAGCCCCAAATTCTTTCAAATGGTACCGAACTCCTCGGTATGGAGCAAGGAAAGATGTAGTATTTGCATACCCTCTATCAACCAGATAGAATTTTTCTGGAGGTACCTGGAAGCCCTTGCTCATAGCTGACCTTAGCACTCTGGAATCTGTAGCCGATCCCTCCCATCTACTAGAAATAAAAGTGATGTTGAGATCAAAATCACACGCCACCGTCACGTTTATGCTTAGTGTTCCCTTACAATTTCTAAAAGGAGAATGTTTCTCAGGAGATATGGAAATAGGATTGTGAGTTCCATCAATGGCACCAAGACAATTCTTGAAGAAAGGATAGAATCTAGGATTGTCTTGGATTTTCGGCTGCACTTGATGAGGATCAGGAGGCTGAAGGAAACGGCGAGCGAGTCTGGGAATGACCACCTTAAAGAAGTGGTTGATGTGATGGTGGAAGGTGTCGTTGCTGTGCCCAAAGAATACTTGGCGATCCTCATATGAGATGCTGTGACTTAGCATGTATAAGCAGAAACCCAACTTCTCCTCCATCGTGATTCTTGTATCAATGACAAGCCTTCTCCTTCTAAGATAAGTCGCCACCTCTCATGTGGGGTTCCATCCTAAATGTAACTTTACAGTTCTTGACATGTCCCTTGAGGAGTCAACGAACCTTAACCTTGCCTGTCTCTTCTGATGTATGGTGTTTCTTTTTTCTCCCCCACCTCTAGTAGAACCCATGAGATATAAGGTAGGGAAAAGAAACAGCATAATGTCATCATCTTCTTCCTCCTTCCTCTTTCTAATGCGATCTCGCAATGAGATACTCATTGTAGAACTAAAGCATGTAAATTTATCGATGGGAGACTAATCATAAACTCATTATTCAATATCGATAGATAGAAATTTGGCTGGTAAAAGAATTTTAAAACAGAACATATCACTGACATTTACGAACTTATTTCAGCATGCTGGTAAAAGGTGGAGTACATTTTGGAGTTTGTACCGGATCCCAAGAAGGGGAGCTTCACCTTCTCCAACACGAACCAGTACTGGAGAGATCTACAAGTAACAATAAAAAGTATTCGTTGAGCAAAAAGGACTAAACAGCTAGAATAAATTAGAGGGAGCTACACATAATGTACATAAACAGTTTACTTTTTCAATGTTCATTATTAACATGCTGACAATAATAACATGCAGGAGGGTTCCTGGGATAAAATAGCTCTAACGGATACCAATTCATAGCAAGATTCATGGAGTAATGTGGCAATCCAGAGTAACAACACACTGAATGATTACTGGGAAAATGGAGCTGGAAAAGGTCCAGACTTCTGCTGGAGAGGACTCCTGGGGTAATCTGGCTGCAACACCAGCGGGTAACGCAGATGCGAAGCAATCAGATTCATGGAATGGCTGGAATGCAACTACCCCTGCTGAGAACTCACAAGGTAAATGGAACGAGACAACCGATTCTGGTAACAGCAAAGGCTGGAAATCAGATGGATGGGGTGGCAAATCTGGTAATTGGAGTGGCCAAAGAAACAATTCTAGAAGGCCCCCAAGGAGACCAGATGAGAGGGGCCCGCCTCCACCAAGACAAGGGATCAACCTAGGGTTTCCCTAGAAATCAAATCAAGGTTCTATGCATACTTGCCATGGATCTCAGCTACCTTGTGCAAAAACCTCAATGAGGAGAGGGGAAGGACGAGGAGAGGGCAAGGCCTATCGGCGAGAAGGGGGTGGGGAGCGTCGACGTTGGAGGGGAGAAGGTCGCCGTCGCCATCGTGGTGATAGCCGTCGGGGGAGATGTGCCGCGCCGCCGCCTTGCCACCCCATGCCACCGCCTTGTCGCCTTGCGCACCGCCCTGCCTCGCCTCCTCACCTGCGTGAGTTGTTTGGCGGAAGCGATCCGGAGGTGTCGCGGTGGGGATGAAATCTAGGCGGATTTGGGGATGGAAAGGCCGTTCCAGGCCTCTTTTTCTTCCAGGCCGGCCCAAACCGAGCAACAATTCCAGGCTAGGACTAATTTCGAACCAGGCCGGACGGATCTAGCCGGAATGGCACCCAGAACGGCCATTCCGGAAAACCGAACGGGCCCTAAGGCAACATGCACTCAAGTTAAACACGTTGAATAGAAATTGATCCGAGTGAAATCAAGACCATACTCGAAATGGCTCCTCAAAACCTTAAGGACATGCGTTCGCTTGAAGTGCGCCTGGCATACATCAAGCAATCCATAGCCAATTTTGCAGGACGAATCCAACCTTTTACAAGACTCACCAAAAAAGACATTCCATTCTTTTGGGATAAAAATTGCCAACAAGCCCTAGATGGCATCAAAAGCTATCTCCTCAATCCCCCAATCCTGGCTGCACCGATACCAGGGAAGGAGCTTATACGCTACACCACAGCCTTGGATGAATCTCTTGGGGCTCTATTGGCACAAGAGAATGAAAACAAGAAACAGAATGCCCTCTAATATGGATTCATAGTATACCCATATTTTAAACGGATTCATAAGGTCTGTTCAGCACGTGCCTTAGCTATTGGACCGATTTAATGTGTATTCATAGTATCTCTCCATATATGAAAGTCACTTGAATTGAAAGAGCAACACCTAACCCAAAAAAATATGCTAACCAGATGTTAACAATCTGTTCCTGTGCATGCCAATTACATAGGAAGAATGACCGGTTATATGTGATTTCATAGTATCTCTCTACGCACTCTATCCATATATGAAAGCAACTTGAATTTAAGATCAACATCTTAACCAACACCTAAACCAAGTGGACTCGAACAGTCCGTTTAGTTACATGCAATTTAACATGGAGGAAAAAAGATTATGTCGGCCACTCCCTTACCTATTGGAATGATTCTAATTGAATTCATCGTATCTCTCTGCGCACTCTACCCATATATGAAAGTTGGCAAAGTGATCCTATGCCGATTCATTGTATACTCATAATCCAAACAGACTCTAACGGTCCGTTTAGATCAAAGCTACTTTCAGATGGGGTCGTTCCATCTCTATTTTCCATCCTGGTAGATGAGACAGGGCGATTGGATTGGACAGATAATACACTATGAACAAGAAGATTGGACACGGCGAACATCTGATTTAATATGGTAAAAAATAGAAGCTAAACATCGTGAGCAAATGAATCAATATTGCCGAATAATTTGTTCTATTGTGCCTATCTCTGAGTGCTACACCCTAGAAAATTCAGATGTGCTTGATATCACATGCGCCCCATCTATGGCTTGTCCATCACTTGCTACAGCAAGCTAGTCCAATGAGAATATGCAACCAATATTCTAAGCTAAAAACAAGCCAGCCCGCTGAATCTAGCACAAATGGACCTAATGATGCCCCTGATGGTGATGAATATTTAGCAAATTCTTAACCACAAAATGAACCTTTAGAAAAATATGTTGACAACTATTATTTAGTCGATAAATTCAGAGCTACTTACGACTCTCTCATTATGACAAGGCACAATGGCCACAATCTGATCATGATTTTTTCATGCATCCACCACTTATAAAATCTACAACGGGTAGAAGACAGAACCAGAGGTTCAAAGGATGTAGAGAAGGCAGCACAACAAGAAAGAAAGGGTCACAACAGTGTAAAGTTTGCTAGAAATATGGCCATCGCTGGTATAAGTGCAAGGACGGTGACCCTGAGGACATAGCAGCTATGCTAGCTGAAAAGTAAGCATTGTACTCTTAACCTACCAGTGACTTGTTATCAATTTTAGAGTTTCTAATAACTTATTGGAAACTTATTGTTGTTCATGCAACATACAGGTCCACCAAACAAAAGAAAGAAAATCATTGAGCCATCTTGTGAGAGTAGCATCGTACCTGTTGGTCTAACACATAAGACAATGGATTTTCCTCCTAGCATGTATCTGTACATCTATATTCTGATTTTTTCCAAAGGCATATGGCATTTCATCCATTCCTAATATTACATTCGTATTACAGCCAAAGTGCCTCGGTTAGCTTAGGATCTAGAAACTCTCTCGGGTACATGTCATATTCATTGCTTACACATATTATCATGCTTGGTATTTTTCCATATGTACAAAACTCATGTGTAGGTCCGAAAGTGGCTCAAACCGTGAGACAACACCAACACCAACACCTGCCACCTCCAAGCCCAGGGAAAGAAAGCTAAAGGGAAGGTGAAAGCATCTACGTCCCTAATTTGGATTTTGGTAATTAATGACAACGGTTGTGGACTAACAATTTCATTTGAGAATTGAGTATAGGTTAGTCCCGGAGATGATTTTAGCCTTTATATGTGCTATGGAGATATTCTTTGTGAATGCACGATGAATGGCTCAAGGCAAAGGTATAAGATAGGGCTTTTCCATTTTACCGGTCAAGAGGTGATTAGCGGATGATATTTGACCGGATTAATAGGCTAGATAGCCGTACTATCAAGAGGGGTCAATTTCATTTGCTTGATGGTTCTATAGTGCCACTCTGCTCAAACAATGTCATTGCATGCATATAGGAAAATCATGTTTGAAAAAGTGGAAAGACCGGAGAGGAAACGCTTGTTGGAAATGGCTAACTATGCTTGAAAGGCAGACGGTCTGCCATTTGTACGGCGGACCGTTCCATGACTTGGCCAAAATTCGAGTTGTCTGGTCGAGCTGAAGTTTTCAACGGCGGACGGTCCACTGGCTAATGTGAGCGAATTGACAGAAACTTCAAAGTTTCCAGTGGGCTTTTCACGTTGAACAGCAGACAGTCCGCCTGGTACTGGCGGACAGTCCGCCTGGTCTTGCTGTGCGTCGACAGAAACTCAAATGTTTCTGCCTAATTTTTGACCGTGAACGGCAGACGGTCCAGCCCTGGGGGCGGACGGTCCGTCAGCTAATGCTGTGCAATGATAGAAATTTTGTTGTTTCTGTGTGCTCTTTAACCATGTACAGCGGATGGTCCGGCCCTAGTGGGTGGATGGTCCGCCGGCTAAAATTTGAATCGTGACATAAACTCGATTGTTCTGTGTTGGAACTTCGTTGAACTGCGGACGGTCCGTGGCTTGTGAGGCAGACGTTCCGTCTGGGCTGTAACGATCACTTCTAACACAGTTTGACTTTGAACATAGCCGTTGGTTTGAACGGCAGACCGTCCGATCCTTGTGAGGCGGACGGTCCGCGAATGCTCTATTTTCACGGGATTTTACTGTAACGGGTAGCCACGGGGGAAGGAGCTATACATACCTCATGCCCGGCCGTGGGTGAGGTCTCTTGGCACTTTGAAAAGCTTTCTTGACATATTTGAGCCTTCTTCCCCCTCTCTCTCACTCACTTGGCTTTGAGGTTGCATCTTTGTGAGATTGAGAGCATCCTAGTGCATTGCATCAAGAGTTTGAGCTTTGTGGCACTAGAAAGTCTTCAAGCAAGCGCCATCGACTTGTTACTCTTGGAGGTTGCTGCCTCCTAGATGGCTTTGAGCTATGGAACCGTTGAGCCCTTCAAGGAGATTGTGAAGGAGCCCCGGTTGTTCTTATGAGAGGTCTTGTGCTCACCTCACAGGAGCGGTGAAGGGCAACTCTAGTGGAATCGAGGTTTGGAGAGGTTCATTGATCTAGGTCGGCTCATACATCAAGTGTGACTTGATAGAGGAGCGGTTGGAGCTTTGAATCCATCTCAACGTGGATTAGGGGTGATCGGCAAGTCATCGACACCACGGGAAAAATTCGGTCTCTTGTGTCCTTGGTTATTTCTCTTGCTCAAGCTATTTCTTGCAATTTACTTTGAGCATTTACATTCCTAGAGATTGAATTGATACTTGTCACCCTAGGTTGCAAACCTTCATCTAGAATAGAGTTAAATAGAAATAGAATTTCTCTTGCGTTACTAATCAAATTTTGTTAGTGTTATGATTTTAGTTCAAACCGCCTATACACCCCCTCTAGTACCTAGATCCTACAGAAGGCAAAGGCATCAGTGAAAAAAATAGAAAAGAAGTTTCAGTGCCACATGATAGTCCTGCAATGAGCACTAGAAGCAAGACCCCTCAACAGGACATCCCTGCCTCTCATACCAGAAGCAAAAGAAAGCTTCCACTTGCTGATCTAAACTAGTGTTGATGCAGTTTCTTTTGTGTGTCACTTCCTATTTTGGTTGGTCTTTGCGATACCAAGTCTAGTGTTCTTTTGCTAAGCTTATTTCAGCTAGTTGTTGTTACTCTACTTGTATACCTGCTTGTAAGGAAGCAATGGCTGGTTGCAATGATGCTTGTATGGACATCAATGGCTACTTGTATGGCTGCTTGTATGTATAGCAATGATGCTTGTATGGACATCAATGGCTGCTTGTATGGCTGCTTCTATGGATAGCAATGATGCTATATAGACATCAATGGTTGTTTGACTGGTTGCTTATTTGGATATCAATAGATTCTTGTTCTGTGCACGTGTGACATCAGTTAATATATGGTTCTATTTGGTATGTGCATTAGTGAATCAATAAACATGGAGATCTGATAATATGATCTGTGCAATAGTATTGGCGTGTGTTGCTTCTTATGTATACATATAGACTATTGTTGTTGAATGTAATGGCATATAAGCGATAGTTCAACTCCTCCCTTCTAGGGGTCATATTATCTTTTTTACCTTCAGTTAATAGCCACATGACTTGATGTAACGGTAATGGCACATAAAGGATAGAGTTAAATTTTTCAATGGCATTGAGGGGATGGTTTAATTTTTTATGGCACATAGGGGATGAGGTAAATTTTTAGTGGCATACAAGAAATTTACTCTAGTAGATCTGTCATGAACTAGATTATGAAGATCCATGTTTATGTGTTGTTCATGTTGATTAGGCAAATATCTAACAATATCGTGATAATGTATGCTTCGTCCTGTGATCTTGATATGAATGAGGATGAATTTGATAAGTAGCCGATTTGTGAAGGAATTCCACTGATGCCCAAGTTACACTCCTTAAAATTGTACTGAGTGTGACCTCGACAGTTACGGACTCAAGTGCACCCTTGACAGTTGTCCACTACTGGAAACTCTTCACATTACAAGCTATTTCGAAAAGGACAAGATGAATGAGGAACTAAGGGTGAAATGTGCTAGGGTTAAGAACCTGACTCTTTCTAGTAGGAACAAACCAGACTGTAGCTATGATAATTATTCTGATTATTGTGAAATTTGTCAGGATTTTCGGATTATTTTGAAGGCTCTGAGGATTATTCTGAAGCGTTCGAGAAAAATTATTCTGAAGACAGTTCAGAGCAGGAGTAAGGGCCTGTTTGGGACTGCTCTGCTTCACAAATCGCAGCTCAGCTTTATGAACTTCACAGCAGAGCAGCTCAGCTTTGAAGTTGCAGAGTTTTTGAAAGTGTTTGGCTAGCAGACCAACTTCAGCTTCAGAAAAAAGAGATTCGGATTGGAAAAGTCCCTTATGCCCTTGAACGATGTATGAGGATTTCATTTATGATTTTTCATCTAAACGCTTAATTAAAAATAACAGTACATTATAAATAGATAATAAAGTACAAATATTCTAAAATAATTCCATTACATATCAAGTCTCAATAATCTACTACTCATACTACATCCAACTTTGAGAAATAGCCGTTGCTAATGCATCACAAAAAACATCCATAGTAGGCGCATTGGGTACTGGAGATGATCCATCCGAGGGCACTACATACTTGTTATACCTTTCCGGTATTGTAGGCTCATAATTTTCATCACGCTCCACACGTCCAAAGTCTAAATCACCACTGTTATGCTCACGAATGAAATTATGGATCACCATGAGTCCTATCGGTATCATCTTTTGCTTCCATAATGGATACATCAGCATTTTATAGAGAATTTGCCACTTCATTTTCAAGACTCCAAATGACCTCTCAATAACACTATGAACTCGTGCATGAATACGATTTAACTTTTTCTTAGGAGACCTTGGTTCTACACCTCTATGCCATTCGGGTAAGTGATACCTCTCACCCTTGTATGGTGCTAGGTATCCCGGTCTATTAGGATATCCAGTATCAACAACATAATACTTACCTACAAATAAAAAGTATATGATATGTTTAGATAATAAAGAACTAGAGTTGCAAAATTGAAAATGTAGAAACCAGCCATAAATTACCTACCCTTGGGAGGGTGTGGGAAGAACTTTCGATCCAACTTCATTGCATTATACAACACAGTGGTGTCAGGCACAGAACCCGACTGCCCCACAGAAACATAAGTGAATCTCATATCAAAGTCGCAAATTGCTAGGATATTTTGAGTCGCTATCCCTATTTTTCCAATATACCTTACTTGTTTACTAGGGGGTAGAGATACCCTAATGTGTGTCCCATCTAGAGCACCAATCTAATCTTTGAAGTGTGGAAATGCCCTTCTATCATCTGCTATCTTTTTGTGGACGGTACGAAAGTTTGCATCTTTTGGAACAAGAAAATATTTTGCCATTTCCATCAAAGATTTTAGAATCTCAGTAAATTTCCTACTAATAGTTTCACCAGAGTGATTGAAACGATTTTGACATTTCCTATTGGACTCATTTCCAGAACATATGAACAAGAAAATTGCAAGAGCCTCATAGGTGTTCATGTGCATAGATGGTTGCAGTCCATACCTTGACACCAATAAATTATGCAAATCCATAAATATTTCCGTGCTCATGTGCAACTGAGAATGACATTCACCTGGAGTTCTCAAGATATATTGTAACCAGCCCATGCCACTTTGTTCCGCTATCCTTGGTGGATTTTTGTTAAGGTAGAGATCAACATGTTTCCCTGCCACTTTAGCACCATACAAAATCAAGTTCCAAAACTCAGCACTATCATCATCTGACTCCTCCGAACCATCACTCTCACTTTCATACATCTGAAAATAATAACAAGTAGCAATAGTAACGATGTCATGGATACAAGTAGTAGTAGTAACAATGTCATTATTATAGGTAGTCAATAACAAGGTACTCCCTAGCAGCAATCTAAAAACTAAATAAAATTAAAAAATAGCACTACTGAAAAAAAAGCACTCAAAAATATTTCTCGAAGCCTTCAATTCCCATACTTGTCGTTGTACCTCCTTGTAAGCCAATTCAAACGAATTTCTCTAGTAGGAAGGGTCAAGAACATTTCTCTTTGTTCCTTTTTCACAAACAATTGGGTAGCAATGTCATGCTCATTACTACCATATTATGCCCCACAATCCAAGACAACATCCATCACTTCTTTGATAGAAACGACTTCAGCTTGCTTTTTTGATGTAAACGACTCGGCCGAATCAGCAATCTTTGTAATTTGTTCTTGAATTATAAGAGCTGTACTTGACTTTTTCTTTTTAGGAACCTCTAGAACAACACGAGCTCTTCTTTTTTTATTTTCATTAGCAGGAGATACCTCCTGAACCTCCTCATCCTCTTCCTCTCTATATGACCAATCATGCAACAAATTGTCCTCCTCTTCCTCCTCTCCTGCTCCATCTATGTTTTCAGTGTCTTTTTGGCTTTCGGGTATAACAGGATTGTCACTCATCGGGTTCCAATGATCAGTTTCATCATTAGAAATGTCACCAAACATTTCTCTAAGGAAGTCTTCATTTTGCAGCCTTTCTTCTTGAATTTTCCAGAACCCGGCACATCCTGAACGTAATCAGAACCCTAAGAAGGTATTGTGAACATAGATGAACAGCTAAAATTTGTGAACAAAACAATACTTACCACTTTCATTTTTTTCCACCATTCATTGTCCATGTTAATTACTCCTCTTGTATTGTCCCAACCGGTTACGGTTTGATTCCGCAGTAATTTTTGCCAAATTGACCAATCGTTCTTCAACCTATCCCACTTGTTCTTGATTTGTGTCTTTGATAACTCGATTCCGGTCATTTGGTAAAATCTTCCCGACACTTCAGTGTAACCTAAAGTGTTCAAATGTGTATTTGGCTTATTCCCTCTCCTTACTTGTTCAGCGAATAACTCAAATACAATGCGATTATAATCATCCGTCCATTCCATAGAATCACCCTAATCAACAATTATATGGAGCAATATTTTGAAGCATACATGACAAGACAAATTATGTAATTGACTAGCATGCATACACTTAGCAGCAATGGAATTGACCAGCAGCTATAGAAGAAATTAAGCGAAGAAATTATACCGATTTCGGAAGACTAGAGATGCGGGCATGACCCCTGCTGCCTCCCGCGCCGCCCCTGCTGCCTCCCGCGCCGGCCGCACCCTGGGCCGTGTGGCCCGTGTGGCCCGCGCCACCCGTGGACATGGCCGGCAACTAGGGTTTTGAGGGATGGGAGCGGACAGAGGGCGGAAGAGGGGGGTCGCGGGTACGGGAGAGAACAGAAGAAAAACGTTTCATTCCAGGTATGTAATCAGTGGCATTGGTGGGTAATTTTCTCCCAACTTCATGAGGGAGTTCAAAATGACTATTCGTGAAGTACTATTTTGGCTGCTTCGTGGATTTCATGAAGTTGGGACCAACTTCACGTTTTTTGGTGAAGTTGAGCTGGTGAAGCTGTGGGTGTTTGGCTACAGTTTCACGAAGCGAAGTCGAATTTGGTGAAGTGAAGTAGTCCCAAACAAGCCTTAAGACAAATCTCGTTTGGACGGTAACTACAACCAGGATTATGGTGCCTGGAGAATCACTGCTATCCTCTTTGATTTTAGTGAACTTGATTATATAGATGGATGATACCCTTGGATAACTTTTACCAGTATGCAATGTAGTACTGTTGTAATTATGATGTCATCTCGATCAATGGAGACAAATGTGGGTACTATTGTCAGCATTGTCATGTGTTGAATTTTGTGATATATTCTAGCTCCATATGCTTGTTGTGTGCACTTGCAGTTCTGGACCAAACTCATGTATTATCTGTCATCCAGGATATGGTGTCTGCTGCTAACTCTACTAGTAGCTATCGGACAGAAAGATCTTTCAAAAAGTTTAGGACACGTCAATGAATGTAATGGGCGGGACAATTATTGAAGCAATTCAAATGTACAGATGCTCAACAGTTGGGAAAACAGAATTCCAGGGTAGTCTGTAAGGTTTCCTTGTACGCCGGAAAAGGAAGGGTTACAACTTGAATGACACCTCTCTTTGCATCTGATAGCACCCAATATGGTCAATGACATCGTCCTCAGATTAGCCAATATATATCCAACAGTTGCCATGTATTTCAGCCAGAATTGCGATCAAAGCGTAGCAGAGACACTATTTCAGTTTGTTTTCCACATACATGCTCAACTCAATATACAGTTACGATTTCAGGTAACCGTGCTCAAGATTGTGCCTGGAGTTTCATCTAGATCCAAGCTGCTAGCCAAAAACATTTTCTTGGCAGCTCAAGCTAGGCCACGGCACTAAAGATGGCCTCCAGCTAACGGTCACCACCATTGATTATCAGTGAGGGGTAAGGCACCTTCTTTATATCAACAAATGTGGAATACTCAGAGCTAAGTGGTTGCTTCCACGGCTCCCCGTCCATTTGCATGAATGCGTCCCGCCATTGGCCACCCTTGATCTCTATCCGGATTGCTGCTGCCTGAAACGGTAATAGTAGCACCAAATTTATACAGGTCGCTTCTAAAAGTGGAACTAGTAATACTCTTTCAACCTTCTAGTTTATAGAGATTTTTCGTTAGTGCTATTTGCTCACAAGCCACAAAATAACTCTGTTGTGATCTCCTTTCAGTCTTACTAAACTGAACTGTACTCCCAGTGAAGTACGCCTTGTTATTCACAATTTTGTATTAACAGTTTTAGTGAAACATAAAACTCTGTATAAAGTGGAAAATCACCCCTTTAAAATGAGATTCACAAAAAGGCATTGAAGAGTTATGCCAATAGATAATAAATCATCTTCAGTAATGACTCAAAACAACTTGTGCAGGAAGTACCTGAGCTATGTGCTTTGCAGATATAAGTTCAACCATCACGAGGGAAGCATGCCACCCTTGCTTCAGTCCAAATATTTCAAGAAGACCATCGTCTGAATGAGCTTCAACAAAGCCTCTCTTTTGGCATAAATGAATGCATCAGAAGACAGTGTTAGTGCAAATTACATGATGAATGATCACATTAATTTACTCAACATACCTTCTCCAAATATTCAGGCTTCAAATTTCCCCATGGGTTCCTTCCACTTGCATAGTTGTGAAGGTTTAATGCAACAATAGCCCTCACGCTGCATCACAGATTCACAAATGAAACTAATTTCATTTCCTATATGTGGAAAGCATGGTCCCTAGCTATCCCAAAATAGCAAGGAATTGTCAGCTTGCCTCGATGGTACAGAAATGCTCTCCCACTCAGAGCTGTCCATCCTCTTGATTGATAAACAGATAATGTTTCTCAATCCCCTGACATATTTTAGAAAGAACAAGATAAGAGATCCCATACAGCCTCTGCTAACTGGGTTTGATAAATCAGTGTTGCTGATGATTAACTTCAGATAACCAAAATATTTTCCTTAATTAGAAAGTGTAAAAGCAAGTAGTCTACCCTAGTGAAGAATATTTTGGATCTGCGGAAAGCCTTAAAAACTAACAAATGTATAGTTAGAATTCAGAAGAAAAAAAAAACTGACAGCCGATGTTACTGGATATCTAAACTAAAGACTCAGCAATCTCTATTCTGTTATTTGTCAGTAACTGAAATAGTACTCAGCAATCTCTATTCTGTTATTTGTCAGTAACTGAAATAGTATCTGATTACTGGAACTCTGTGCAAACTTGTGCAAGGATGCTTTCAGCAAAATTGGTAAAAATTGTATTGCACGCCAAAATATGGAGGAAACTCATTTATCTATCAGAAAAAGGGAAAAAATCCAATCTTCAACTGGGGGTCCAATTTTTTTTCTCAAATACGCAGGAGAGCTATGTATCATATCATTAAAAAGAAAATAATATGAGTCCAAATATAAACCTGTAGCTCTGAGACAATCTAAAACACTAACCATTACCTGTCAGAACTGTTTTAAAAGTGACCATTGTTGATATTTGAACTTAGGCCACAGTTGAAGATTAAAAGTGGACACATTTTTATAATAAATTTTTGAACAAGTAAAGAAAATGAAAATACTAGAGTTCTTGATTGATCAGTGGAATTACCACACATGTAGGGATCTGTAAAAAGGTAATATACATTTATTAAAAAAGGTATCGTACCTTAATTCAGGGTCACTAATACACTGTGTAAAGAACCACCCTTGCTTGCAGGTATATCCTGCGTAAATTAACTGTCACAAAATCAGCCAATCAGTAATTTAGTTAGAAATGCCTACTCTAAGAGTGTCTAAAAATATAAGCCACATGGCAAACATCACATTAGTCACACAAGAGCCTAATTTTGTTTCTATTTCAATGCAACTGGAGCATGCTATTATTTTTCTTTCTTATGCTGTTATTGAGTTGATGTTATTCTTTTTCTTTCTTATTTGTACCATGGCCAACAACAAACTGAAAAACTATCCTCAAATGGATAAGGCATGCTTCCAATCATGCAGCAAAACCAAAAATTCTTAAATTATCACTGCTTCAATTAGAAAATCTGTACTTGTTAAGCTCCAAGTTTGGGTTCATTGCTAATTAAGTTATATATAGAAGAAAAGAGATCAACTGTACTCCTTACCCATTATTGTTACAGGGTATTTATATGAGAGAGGTAAGAGGAACGGCTTGAATGAGAAAAAATCATAAACTAGTTGGGCCTATAAACATATTACTAAATATACTACATGAAAAATCCATATCTTTCCTTTGCTTTGCAGATAATTAATGGAATGTTAACATATTGAAGAAAAGGTGATTCGAATTCATATATTGCCTTTTGGGTCACCCAGAGAAAAACTATACATTACAATGAACAGAACATATCTTATTCAAATTGGTTTCCTCTTTCTTAAAAATGGTGACATCATTGTTAGTTAACCAATTAAACTTGCACTATATTGAACGCAGATTTCCTGTACATGCTAATCCATTCTTAAGTTAACATTACAAGCATGAATTGAAAAGTCTTCCTTCATCTAAAAGGATTTATAAGTTACATGGAAAACTAGAATGATCAACATTAGGGTTTAAGGTGATGAGCTGATGGGTTAACATAAGTTGAGGAAAGAGAATCCACAAGTTACTTACCTTATTGGATAAAGGTCCACTTGCAAGAAATGGCTTCTCATCACGTAATTGGTGAAATCCATAAGCCACTTGAGCATCCATTCCTACATTACAAAGGAAGAGTATTGTAAAGACCTGCCCTCAGATTCGTAATGACAACATATGGCAATAGGTAACAATTAACAGAGTCCCAGCATGTATATATTAAGTCCTAATGTCTTATATATCATTTTCTCTGATGTCGGACATGAATTAATGGAGCAACAGGAAAGTAACTCTCGAAAGATTATTCCATGTCTCCAAGGTAGTATTGAGAATGTGTTATGACCATCCTTTATTAGTAAACCAAAACTAAGAAAGCACAACAGAGGGTTTCCTGTTGATATAAAAATATAAACTAGAAAAAAAATAGGAAGAAGTGATCTGTGGATTATTTATTTCTTAGCTGAACTAGCAAAGGAAAGGATCTTGAAATCCTTCGACTTGATACGACCCAACATGAGAAGGTTCAGAAAGCAAACTGAGTGATAGCTCAGTGGTGAGGTAGGTTGATGTCATGCCCACCGACCAGGATTCGAACCCTGGTATTGCACCCAAACCCCCCCCCCCCCACCCCCGGTGCTCGCTGGCTTGTGGCTGTGGTGCGTTGCCGGCCCAGGCTACAGTGCATGCGCCGGCCTGGGTAACGGGGATGCCGGCCCAAGTTCGGTCTGGCCTATATGGGCATGAGCCAGGGTTCAGGGGGTTTTCTTGACCGGGGACATACGATCCCTTCTTAATGGTAATCCCGTGGGGGCGGTTCCTCCCACACCGGTCGAGTTTTTTCCTTTTTTGAGAAGGTTCAGAAAGGATCAAACAGAACAACGATTATTTGACCTATAATATAATAATGACTGTACCCATGAATTTTAAGAAAAACGATGATCCAAAAATTAAGGAGACCCTAACAAGTATGTTCTTGAATAATTACAGGGTGAAAAGGGAAAATACCTATGCTGAAGTAATTATAGAACACACCATCAAAGCAAGACACTGTTTCAGGCAATTCTCCCTTAGCAGTGCCATCCTGCAGGAAAGATAAAGTTCTATCACTATTAGTGACAGGGCCGTGACAACCCAAGGGAATAGTCTAGATGCATTACATCATAAAATGTACACTGTCCAAGACGCCTAAGTGAATGAGGGAGGTCCAATTCTTCCTTTTCTTCTTCTCCATCTTCAGGCATGGAAACAACAACATGCCAACTGCAGAATGCCAACATAATATGAGCCATTCGAAGTGGTACAATCTGGCATATGGATCTTACCTACTGATTAAGGAACTTGGTCGTAAAGTTGAATTGTGCAGCTATAGTTGGTGCAAGAATAAATAACTCGCCAAGAATACCAGTGAGAACAAACATCAAGGAGCAAGCGAAATGAGAAGCTACACAATTGGTAGGGGGGAGAATTTGCCATCTTTCTATTACAAAAATCCCTCTGGAAACATGGGCATAAAAACTCTTGGGATAGCAATCATGGTCTGTCGATTTAATCACTGAACCGTGACCCACCCACCACCAAAGTAATAACACCACCTAAAGTCAACAGCTTCACAGCCCTAGGTCCTGATAGTATGGGTTTAGAAAAACCTAATACGTCAATAGGATCTGCATGCATATACTTCTATTGAGCTTAACAAATGGTTGACTTGGTGGAGTTTGCACCATTTGATTGCACTGTGGTATAGAGTTGTATAGCTGTAAGCTTAGAGCTGGAAGCCATGTCAATTTATATATGTTGTAATTGGAACTCTCTTCATTGCCAAATAAATATAGCTCAGATATTAGATTTTTCAGATGGAAATTAAATTAGTATATTTATCATCAAAACTATTCCATGTGACTGTTTAAAAAAAATCTCGAACACACAGGAGAGCTGTGTGTCATTTCATTAGAGTTTTTACATTTTAAACAACATATACTAAAAAAGATAATGGATAAGGAGTGTATTGGAGAATATCATGCAGAGGCATGAAAGATCTATTTTGGCAATATATTTGTGGTGGGTGTGGTGTACTCGGGGTTCTACTTCTTGCTTCTTCTTTAATATAATGATACGCATCTCACTTGCGTGTTCGAGGGAAAAAAAGATCTATTTCAAAACAGAGAGAGTAAATTGTAAGGAAATTCCTCCTTACAGTGATATCAAGATCAAACTCAATCAGTGCAAAACAAGATATGTCAATATTAAAAAAAAGGTACAGATAAATTTTAACATTAAATTGCAATAGAATGCACTGAACAAGTATCACCTGTCTAAACAAGAAACCGAGCCAAAAATAGCCTTGTAGAGAGATCGTTTAGCAGATGCTTTCCATGAGAAAGAAAATGAAGCACCCTGAAAATAACTGTTATGTGATGAAAACCCTATCGTAATTAATTTTATAAGACTGTATAGTGATAAAAGAGATCCTTTTACCCAACCAAAGCTTCTGGAGAGATCGTTTCCTGTTCCAAGTGGTATGACAGCAACTGGAGGAACAGGCCCCCTGTTCTGAACATATAGTTCTCCTAAACATCCCAACACCCAACCTACTGTTCCGTCACCTCCTGCAACCTAGGAAAGATGGACTATAATAAGTATCTAGAAGTTACAACCCCTTTTCCCTGAAGTGGCAATCAATCAGAGTCCATGTTCAAAATTTCTCAAAAGTACAGTTCTCTTATATATCAAGGAATATTGGCTAACATTAAGAATTGGGATTTCATTTCAGCCTACAGGCCTCAATAGAAAATGAAATGAAATGAAACACACCCAAAAGCACTTTCAACTGCAGATCATTGCTGGGGACCACAACATCATTTGCAATACAATGCAAGGACAATAACTAAACAAAACTCATGGCTAGATTTCATGAAACTCTAAATAGGGCATGGAGGAAACCATGTTTTTTTGGGAATGGAAGGAACTTTTTGTAGACTACTCTAGGGTTCTACTGTTATATGAAACATAAACAACATACTTCCTGTTGACGATTTTGTCTAGATACTTTATACTATTATTTATGGTCAAACTAGTATCAGAAAATTTAACTCATGAAGTTCCCTGAAATGCATTAAACAACTGGGGGCATGGAGGAATGCACAATAATATTGTGTTCTTTGCAGCTACAACCACCAAAGGTTTGTACATACCATGACTCGCAAATTATCGCGAACGAACCTTGCGCTATGATCCCCAGACTCAGCAAGTTGTTCCAAACAAGCCAGAGCATATTCCACAAAGTCAGAAGGCTTCACAATAGTAAGATCAAAAACCTGGATTTAAAAAAGCAGTTGCTAGTAAGAATGCATTTTTTTAGAGGATAGTAAGAATGCATTTAGTGCCAAACCATCTCAAAGTTTCATGAACAGTACAGAGCAACCCCAGATATTAAAGATATGGCATCACGAGAAATGTTCCCACCCTTCATCTAAGCATAGGTACAAAATGAGTGTTTCGACAACTTCCTGTAACAAAGACAGTAACCAAAAAGTGGCAGTTTTTAAATTTAAGTGGTATCTAGATTGTCATGGTCAGATCTGACAAAGTTTCAATATGTTACCTACAAAGGATAGTAATATGCAGTGCTATATAAAATAATGCATCAGGATAGTAATGTTACCTATAAATTTATTGAATTGAACCAACTTCAACGCACTTAAGATAGCTATGGTAATATTTTGCATTAAACATCAGGAAAATTCATGAATGTGCATCAGTTTCAAGACCTAACAATTTAAATTTCTTTAGCACAAGAAAATGAACTGCTCTACCCAGTTCAATTTTATTTTATCTGTCTCCACAAAATGTACTGCCTCCATTTACCTAGATCTCCCTGTACAAAGATTTGATCTCTACCCATGTTGGACAGCTCATCTCTTACTAAGTGCCATAGTAGGGTACGAATGGTGGCAATGGATCTGATATGGTAGATAGAACTGACACCCTTGGATCAGTTGTCAACTGATGCAAGGGTGTCTCTTTTATAGAGACGACTAACTTGATCCCTAAGCAAATATCCTAACTGTATGAATCTAACTTATCTCTATCCTAACAAACCGACTAATCCAAGCACTGTTCACGCGCTACAGTACCGCGTGGGCAGCAAACCTCTATCCTGTACCTTCGAATCCCGGTCCCGGTCCTACTACCATAACAGGATCAGTAGCATTTCCATTTAATCCACAGACAAGGTTTACACCTCTTAGTACCTTACTTGTAATTATCGATTAAAAAGGTAATATCCTTAGTTTCCGCAAATGAATATAGCATGAGTTCAATGCAGATTAATCACTGTATTTGAAGGTTCAAATATCACTAAGTAAAGTATGAACAATTGAATCCATGGATATTATCTTGATGACAGCATAACAGCAGGTGTAGATTAGTAGAAGCAAGGAATTTTTCCTTTAATTAACCTCATTCCCTCCACTTGGGAATCCCTGATACTCAGAATCTTGACGAACAAAAGTTTTTTGACTAACTAATACTCATGAATCAGGTACCAATATCTGCGCAAACTTTATTATCTGTTACCAATAGTCCTTGCAAGAACAACTGCCATCTTTGAACAAATGGAAGCGTGTTCGATCTCTAACAATAATTTCTCTCCCATATACTTTGGATATTAGTTTGGTGACATGATGACAATCATGGCAAACTCTGAGGTTCTTGACTATCCGAATAGGCATGTTGTCACTAGTACTAATCAAAGCAAAAGCAATTGCCAGCTTCTCACTGTGCCGGCGGAGAGCATCCTCCTTCTCCTCTTCTTCAATGTCAACCAACACTTCCTTCTTATCTGGGATGTAACCCTCCTCTAACCTAATTCTACTATCAATCTCATGCCACTTTGTCAAAATATCTTTTATGTGTGGATGAGACAGATCTCCAACAATGAATTGGTGAATAATTCCTTTAATCTCCACAGTGCTACAACCAGGTGTCTTGTCAACTCCCTTTTCACGCATTAGGTGCCTAATTTTCCTCGCAGAATTATGCCTACCTGAAGCAGCATAAATGTTAGCTAAAAGTACATAGGCACCACTTTTGTCAGGTTCCAACAAAATCCAATGCTTGACAACATACTCAGCCAACTCCACATTCTTGTGAAATCTACAACCAGCCATGAGAGCTCCCCAAATCAGGGCATCTGGTTTCATGGGCATTTTCTGAATCATCTCTTTTGCCTCGTCAAGCAAGCCGTTTCGTGCCAGAAGATCTACCATGCATCCGTAGTGCTCAATCTTTGGTTTAATGCCATATTTCATCACCATGGAATCAAAAAGCTCCCGACCCTTGTCAACCAAACCCGCATGTGTGCACGCACACAATGCGCCAATGAAAGCAATATCATCCGGCCTGACACCTGAGCTCTCCATCTGCAAGAAGAGCGCTAATGCCTCTGATCCTCGACCATGGATTGCCAGGCCTTTTATCATAGTAGTCCAAGCCAGCACATTCTTGTCCTTCATTGTCTCAAATACGTCCATTGCAAGCTGCACCTCACCACATTTGGCATACATATCAACCAAAGCAGTGCCCAAAAACAGAGTGATCCTAGTGCCGTTAGCCTTCAGGTAACCATGCACCCACTTACCCTGCTCCAGCGCCCCGTGCTGCGCACATGCTGCTAGCACCCCAACAAGCACCGTGTCATCCGGGCAAACACCTTCAGCTTGCATCCGTGCAAACATCTCCAGAGCCTCCATCCCATCCCCAGCCTGCACATACCCATTAACCATAGCGCTCCAAGACACAGCATTCCTGGCAGGCATTTCGTCGAACAGCTTCCGGGCGTCCGCCACCCGACCCGCCCTCGCGTAGGCCGTAATGAGGGTGTTGAACGAGGCGGCGTCCACGGCAGCAGCTGTCCGCAGAAGCAGAAGCCCATCGTCGAGCCGGCCGAGGAGGCCGGCGTGCACGCGGATGAGCGCGTTGCTCACGAGGAGGAACCGCTCCAGTCCGAGCTTGACGGCGTGGGCGTGCACGGCGAGCGCCAGCACCGCTGCGCCCGGGGCCGCCGGGGACAGCGCGATCGACTTGAGGAGGGAGGGGAGGGTGTGCGGGGTGGGGAGGAGGCCCGCGCGGAGGAGGTGCGCGTAGAGCGGGCGCGCGAGGTGCGGGCGCGCGGAGCGGGAGAGCGCCCGGATGAGCGCGTCGTGGAGCTCCGCGCTCCGCCGGAGCCGCCCCGACGTGACCAGCGCCGCCTGGATCCGCGCGATCGCCCGCGCCTCGCCGCAGCGGGACAGCAGCTCCACGTAGCCCGCGACACCGACCATCTCATGACGTCACAGGCAACGGCACGCGACACGAACGGCCTTACAAATATGGAGAGAGAGAGAGAGAGGGAGGGAGGGAGGGAGGGAAGGGCAAGTGGGCGGCCATTTGACCTGGTCTTCGCCGATGAGCTCCTGGAGGCGGGTCTTGAGGACGGGGCCGAGGCGGCCGCCGCTGCGCGGGTTGACGAAGGCGACGAGCGGCGACTCGGGCGCGCTGTCGTGCGCAGCGGCGTCGAACCACGGGTGGCACGAGCCGTCGTCGTCGCGGTCCTCGAGCGCGAACGACCCCGCGGCCGGGTCCCTGGCGCGCATCGCGGCGTGCACGGCGGCCCGGAGCCGCCGCGGGAACGCGGCCCGCGCCCGCAGGTCTTCCTTCTCGAACGCGGACGCGGCGGCGCGGCCGAACCCGCAGCTGCGGAACGAGAGCGACTCGATGAGCACCCCCACCAGCGGCGGCGCCGGCGGGGGCGGGGACCGCGGCGCCTCCCGCTCCGAGGGCGTCGGCGAGGGCGCCGAGGACGAGAACGACGACATGGAGACCGCGAAGTCGGAGCACGACCGCGACCGCGATCGCGACAGCGACCGCGACCGCGCGCTGGCGGGGGTCAGCGAATGCGCCGTGGGAGGCGGAGGGGGCAGGCGAGCGCGCGGCGCGGCGGTTGGAGCGGAGCGGAGCGGAGGGAGGAGGAACGGGGCGATTTTGTATGGCTGGCTTTTCCCGCGGGGAAGAGGGAAGGAGGGAGGCTCAAGAGCTGGGCGCCAGCTTGCACAGGCAGGCAGGCAAGCTAAACAAAAATTTTGATAAATTTGGGCAAATTTTACTCCGTTTAGAAATAGTTGTCAAATGTATTAAGATGATTCTCTCAAAAGATATGTTTAAAAAAATTATTGGTAAATGTATATCCAACATACTTTGTAAATAAAATCAAAGAATACACAATAAATTTTTCTCGTTGCTAAAGAGGGGATAGATGGGCAGTTCTAGCACGAAGGTATTCAACATGATGGCTTGGCAATGCTACATTGGTTTGGCAGTAAACAATGAGACCCAATCAATGGAGGAGGCGGATAGTCAGTCTCAAACTCTCAATAAAGAGAAAAGATGGTGGTTGACAAAGAATGGTGCCAATAGGTTACGGGTGGTCCAATTGGTGTATAGTTTCTATTGTTACCATAATAAAAAATGCTCTTAGATCAGTGCCTCCAACTTCAAGATGATTGATCATAATTGAAATCAATAATGTATCTACTTTTGGTTTTGTTACATTCCAACTTAGGTTAGAGGCATCTCCAGCAGATTACTTGTATCTCTCTCGAATACCAAAATATTGTTCTTTTGGCAATGGGATGTACTCCAGCAGATTACCAATTCCATCGCTAATACCAAAAAGTTTTTGGTAATCACCAAAATACACCTCCCTCTTGCTCAAATATAGGAAGATTGCTCCCTCCACCTTATCCATTGAGTAATTTGTTGTACCTCTCACTACCGAAAATATAAAAATAGTATTGGCAATGGAGAGATAAAATATATAGGATATGAGAGATAAATAATCTGCTGGAGATGTTTTCAGTGATATCCAATGTAGGCTCAATGCACCTTATGTGTGCTAGGTACAAAACCGTTTTAGATTACATATAATTTATAAAGTGAATGGAATTCGTTTGACGCTGACATTCATCCTGTCCTCATGCCCGAACTAGAACTCATCAGATATGTTCGCAAACATTTGATTTGATAAAATTCGCACTGTGCTCGGTATTTCTGGCATATCTGATGATATATATACCAAATGATAAAGAGGAAGCTCGAAATACACGTGATTGCTTGAATAGACGGGCAATTAGCAACGGTGACAATAACTTGAGATTGTTCGAAAAGAGCTATTAGTGATAGTGATTACAACTCGAAAATGTCATAGAATTTATTCTTCAGCCCTGGCCATATTATCAAGGCAGCTAAACAGCTAATTCTGGATACAGCAGCTCGCAAGAATAGACTGCCCTCTTATTGTACTAATTGTACTAGAACATTTGGCGCCCTTCAGGCGCCCGGCGGTAGCAGAGAGCAGGAGGAGCGACGGCGAGGAGGACGACTGAGGCAGGCAGAGAGGGAGAGTGGGAGGGGAGGCGGCATCGGAGAGGTAGAGAGTAGAGAGGTAGAGGGAGAGAGAGGGCGGCGGCGGGAAGCAAGAGAGAGAGGGAGAGGCTGCCGTGTGCCCAGACCGACCCGCGCACCCCTTCCTCCGAGCCGTGCCTGCCGCCTCCCATCCTAAGCCTTCCACGCCGGCCGTCTCCTGCCCCGCCTCCATCCTCGATCTTCCGTGCCGGCCGCTTCCCGCCCAACTCCACGCGCTGTAGGCCACCTTCGCGAGCACCGCCGCCTCCCGCCCGCCCCCGTGGGCTCCATAGGCTCCCGGCCACCTCCACGCCCACCGCCTCCGGATAGCCACCTCCCGCGCGCCCCCACACGCGTTGGCTGGCTGGCCACCTCCAGCCCGCATCCGCCCACGTCGCAAACTGCCTCCATGCACGCCGCAAACTCCCGCTCGCCTCCTGCTCCCTCTGTGCGACGAAGGCAGACGAAGAGGGAGAAGGGGAGGGGAGGCGGCGCTAGGGAGGCAGAGAGTAGAGAGGGAGAGGGTGGCATCGGGGAGCAGGAGAGGGAGGAAGAGGCCACCGTGTGCCCGCGCCCCCTCCCTTCGAGCCGCACCCCGCGCCGGATCCGGATCCCCTAGGAGCGGGCGGCGGCGAGGAGCGGCGCCCGGGAGGGGATACGGAGACAAGCAGAGAGGGAGAAGGGGAGGGGAGGTGTCGACACTGAGAGCAAAGAGGGAGAGAGAGGGCGGCGGCAGGGAGAAGGAAAGGGAGGGAGAGGGGGGCAGCGGGTAGCAGGAGAGGGAGGGAGAGGACGGCGGTGAGCCGATGAGGAGAGGGAGAGGGTTTTGGGTTCGAAGCGTAGGAGGCGGTAAATGTAAAAGTGCTTCCCGAGGGAGGTTGTAAACAGCATTATCGAACTTCTCCTTCTTTATGTCGAAATAAATATTAGTTTGTTATACATTCCGGATGAGTTGGCCTTAGTTGTAATTTATAGAAAATTGGAGGATTTTTTTGCGAAATAGCCAAATCTCTGGCTGCACGTCACGTGTCCATCTTTTCCTTGTGGAGTCCAGGGAGGAGGGCAAAGCCAAGGACCTTTTAATTAAGCTGATAATATGGCTTTTCTAGCTTCCATATAAAAAATGAATTTTAAATTAATATATAATTTTTGGGGGGATAAACTAAATGAATTATCAGGCTGTCTATGCAAGAGATCCACTGCATTCCTCATCCCTTCAGCCAAACAGCTCCAAAGGACATCTAAAACAAAATGGACTGATCTCATGATGGATCATCGAATCCAGGATGAGATAATTTCTCAATTGGAACAGCATAGGTCATTGTGGCACCAGATCTTTATTAATCAGAATCTTTGCGGATAGCTGAAAAAGAACAACCAAGTTAGTTTCAAAAGGAACATAAAAGAACACTATGTATGCAATATAAACATAATTAAGTTCTATACTTCATGATGGGAATGAAAAAAAAAACTAATTGATAGCAAGGGAGAAACAACTCATTTTCTTCTGCAGAACTTATAATAAAACAAACTGCAACGACCAATATAGCAATAAAATATACGCAACTACTACAAATATTCTCATAAACTCGGAACAAAATAGATTGGATACGCAGTGTTTTCAGGCAATCATTGTGAGCAAGGATAATGTCCAATCCAAACAGCAAGAAATATCAAACTCACTCTACTTCTATAATTTCTTTGCTTTGTGTGCAGACTGCAAGTGTTCTGTATGATGCTAGTGTGAAACTGAAATATCCAGTGGTACAGATCACTATAGCAATATTGCAAGTTTTCAACTATTTTACCTAAGTGATCAGTGTGCAAGTGTATAAGCTGTCCACATCCTTTTGCTAACATGGTTCAAGTTCTACATCACAATAAATTTGAAGACATCTGCAGAACTATTAAGCACTGAAACTGTGAAGGTAGCAGCTATTTATCCAATCATTATGGGTTTTGTAATCTATTTATCCAATCATTATGGATTTTGTAATCTCAATTAGAAACATAATCAGCTAAATTTCATGGAATTACATTACATGGTACTGAAAACGATAGACCAAGGTTTATAGAACGATTGATTTTATTTCTACGAGGATGTTTCGTTTTTTCCCCCATGTTGTGTGTGATTTTCTTTTCTATTTGTGTGTGCATTCGTGCAATGAAAGATTCAGTTAATTATTAGTTGTTATATTTACATCACAAATGAGACAGAAAAAACAGAAACAAGGTACGGGAATGAATAAACAAACATCGTCAATTCCTATCCTGAAGCCAGATTTTCTGTCACAAGATAGACATATTCAGTACCATGATTTCCTCCAAGTTATACGAGTATCATGATTCACTGTAGGACCACAGTTACTTAAAGGATATGCAACCCACTTTCACAGCGATACCAATTACCACCATAACTTCATCCAGCGACATTGACCCAGCTGCACGTTATAATGGTTTCAACATGTTCTGATATGACCCTAAATCCTTATGACATGCACTTTACAGCCAACTTTTACAGTTGAAATGGGAAAGCAAAACCCTCCAGTTTCTTCGTATCCATCAAAGTTAAGATCCTGATTCCTGAGACGCATTCATATTTGGTTCATCATGCCATGTAGTCAAGTTTCGCAAGCACCCAAGTTTGTTGCTAGCCTGCTACTTCATTCAGCTCTACAATCATCAACTGCAGTAGTCGGTAGGGATTTATAAGTGGCTCCATTTACACAATGGTGGCATTTCTTTCGATATTTTCAAATTGCAACATGCAATTCAAACAGAACGGGGTCACATTACTGATTGGTCTGCTCGTAATTAGGCCCTTCCCCAAATCCGCGAAATGTGATTATTTGACCATGGTTCCATCCTATAAGTTTTCCTCTACACATCACATTTCGACTAACAGCATCAAACAGTCACAGGTCAGATCGAAGGCACCACCAAGAAACCAAATGCGAACACTAAGACCCGGACACAGCACACATGAACCACGCAGATCGCATATAATCTAAAAGAATCCAACCAAGGTTGCCGGGCATGAACGGATCGGGGGGAAGGGGGAAGGGAAGGGCACTCACTGGACTTCTCCTGCTTGCCGTCGGCCCACTTGGCGACGGAGAAATGGATCACCGCGCGGGAGGCGGCCTCGGACTTGAAGGGCTCCTTGAGGCAGCCGCGCATCAGCGTGGCGCAGATGTTGGAGTAGCCGATGTAGGTCATCCCCGCCGCGCGCCAGAAGGGCGCCGCCGCCGCCGCCGTCGACATCGTCGCGTTCCGCCGCTCGCTTCTTCTTCTCGCGCCGCTGACGCCGCGTGAGGGTGGTGGAGACGGAGGAGGAAGAGGGATGCGAGGAGGATGCGCGGGTGCTGCCGGGTGGGCCGTGTTATGCGAGGAGGAAGATGGATTTGGTGGTTGGGCTGGTGCTGCGGCCTGTTATGCGGGACCCAACGACCGAACAGTTAGCTGGGCTGGACCTGGTCAAAAATATGAGAAACTTGCACTTGCAATTCCGCGGATTTTCAATTATTTTCATACGGTCCCTCTCAAAAAGAATTATTTTCATACAGTTTTAACAAAAAAATAAAGGATACTTCCAGAAAAACAATGAAGGATTATTAGGATAATAAATTTATACCCGGTCACTGAATACAGATTGGAGTTATGGTACGATTGGTTGGGTGCCAAAATATGGGTAAGCTCATAAATTTTGACATTCGTTCGGTTTAAAAAAATTGGTAACGCTCAGCTCGCCGACATTTTGGTTGTTTCTAGTACTTGTATTTTGGCATCAAATCAATCGATGGTCAAAAATTTAGCTATCACAATTTGGTACCCGATCAATTGCTATTCCTACCCACATTTTGGCATGTAAATTTGGTATGCCCATAATTTGGTAGGGCAAATTTTAGAATCCAACCAATCAGATTCTCAATCTCAGTCTCTTCTAATATGTATGGGATTATTGGAGGGAATTATTATGCTCCCAAGAAAGGCTTAAAAAGGAAAACTGAGACCACCAAGAAGCAATCTTTGGGGGGGGGGGGGGGGGGTGTTGACAGAATGATGGTTGCTTGGGAAGGATTTCTCATGGCAAAGTGAATAATCGATATGGGACATGACAGTGGGTACGATCATAATCATGTTTCCTTGAAACACTTTCCTATTTGGGCCACCTCAACTGAAAACGGAAGGAAGATAGGTGAGAGTGGTTTCGGTTGTGTGAAACTGAATTTCGTACCTCAAACAACTTGCATAACATGCCCTAACCGAATGAAAGAAAATTAAGATTAAAAAAGTATGTTTTAAGATGATGCCTAATAAAGTCAATTACAAACAGGAAAAAATGCATGGCAACGCAGCCAAACCAGCCCGCCACCACCATCGATAGTATGTCATCATCCGTGTCAACTAGAGCTGGGATCTAGCCGTGCATTTTTCAGGTGGGCTACGGCAGGGTCCTTTGGCACGACCCGAAGCACGCACGACAAAAAGTATTTTAGGTCGTACCGACACGACACGAACATGAGAGCCGTGCCGTGTCTAGAATCTTAGCACGATAGGCCGTATGACACAGTCCGCATTTTGAGCCGTACTTGGGCCAACATGGCATGAAAATGACCCGCCGTCCTGTGTGTAGCCCGTTGTTCTAATATCAATCAATTTGCTACTTAACAACCTTTATTCTTCAGTATAGTCATTAGAAAAAGATAACTTTTTATTTTTTATGTATAGAAATCTCTTCATGTAGCGACGAGTAAATATACAAGTATCCACCGAACGATAACTGTAAAATATACCGAGGGTCGTGCTCGGCCTGGCACGGCACGAAGACGTGCCGTGGACCGTGCTTGAGTCTAGTAAAAATATTACCTTGCCGCTATGGCACGGCACGATATGCTTCACGTGCCTAAAAATTTAGACCGCACGAGGCATGAGAGGGACGCGCCGGATCGGCACAGCCCGGCCCAAGTCCCACCTCTGGTATCAGCTACAACGACCAGCAAGGGAGCTAAATGGTTGCCATTAGAACCACCTTTTTCCCATTCTCGCACTTCCAACCATCCACTTCTTCTAGGAGCATGCAAATCCGAAGAATTTCATTGCTAAGGCTATCTCCAGCGATATCCTCTAAATCCCATCCTCTATTTCCATCCTCCATATCAACTTCATTCTCCATACCAAATTTAACTCCAACAATATCCTCTATTTCCATCCTCTATACCCCACAATCCTATTTTTCTATCATTTGTTCCAACGGCCGCCTCCTCCTCCGCCTCCTCCGCCTCCGCCGCCTCCTCCTCTGCCCGGCCGCCCGCCCTCCACGCCTCCTCTGCCCCGCCGCCCGCCCTCCGCCGCCCTCCTCCTCCACCGCCGCCCTCCGCCGCCCGCCGCCGCCCTCCGCGCCTCCTCTGCCCCGCCGCCCTCCGCGCCTCGCCGCCCGCCCTCCGCCGCCTCCTCCTCTGCCCCGCCGCCCTCCACGCCTCCTCTGCCCCGCCGCCCGCCCTCCGCGCCCCGCCGCCCTCCGCCGCCCGCCGCCCTCCGCCGCTCGCCGCCGCCCTCCGCGCCTCCTCTGCCCCGCCGCCCTCCGCGCCTCCTCTGCCCCGCCGCCCTCCGCGCCTCGCCGCCCGCCCTCTGCGCCCCGCCGCCCGCCCTCTGCCGCCTCCTCCTCTGCCCCGCCGCCCTCCACGCCTCCTCTGCCCCGCCGCCCGCCCTCCGCGCCCGCCGCCCGCCCTCCGCGCCCCGCCGCCCTCCGCGCCCTGCCCTTGCCCGCCGCCGCCCTCCGCGCCCCGCCGCCCTCCGCGCCCTGCCCTTGCCCGCCGCCCTCCGCGCCCTTCCCGCGCCGCCCCTGTCCCGCCGCCCGCGCCCTGCCCCTGCCCGCCGCGCCTCCGCGCGCCCCGCCGCCGCCCTCCGCGCCTCCTCCTCCACCGCCCGCCCTCCGCGCCCTCCGCGCCCTCCGCCGCCCTCCGCGCCCTCCGCCGCCCGCCGCCGCCCGCCGCCGCCCTCTGCCCCTCTGCCCCTCCGCCCGCGCCCCTCCGCCCGCGCCCGCCGCCCTCCGCTGGACCGCGACCGGGATGGAGGACGCGCTCGTGGCCTCCTTCTGTGCGGGACGGAGAGCTCATGCCCTATTTTACCAGACGCGATGGAGCATACCGGTGGAGTGGTACAGGCGGCACAGTATCCTCTAATGCTAGAGAACAGAATGGTTTACGGGAGGCCGGTGGAGACAGCCTAAGAGGGTGGCTACAAGCATAGTACGACTATGGTCGTCGGTGCATGTCAGATCCATTAGTGGTAGTTGTTCTGCATCCATGAGGCTAAGATCCCGAGGTTTATATTCAACCCAAAGTGATTACTATGCAAACAACATCACAAATAAAAAAAATCGTACTTTAATTTCACTAGACCACCCTTGGAGTGAAGGCGCTCAACTGAAACTTGAGAGTCGACTACCTTAGCCAACAGTGCTTATTATAAGTTGTCATTGTCTACTAGTGGTATATTAGTAAAAAGATGGTTTCAGAGCAAGATTCTAATCGGAGGCTGGAATTTTGGATTTTTACATTTATCTTCTTTTTTTTCCTATGTATAAGGTGTATTACTCCTATCACAGAATAAAAGCGTAAGAATCTTATTGAAAATATTCTAAGCCCAGCAAAAATTCATTTTTATACCACAAATCTAGAAGCTGGGCCCTTTGTGGAAGCCCACCTTCTCCACCACAAAGGCACAAACCCCCCGTGGGAGGCCCATCACTCGCAAGTCCCAACAACCACCTCCGTCCCTCTCCCTCCACCCCCCCCCCCCCCCCCACTCCTCACTCTCCGGCGTTCGCTTCCCAATCCGATCTCGGCCAGCCGCCGGCGCCCCTCCCTCCTACAGCGCCGCCATGGACGAAGTCTTCAGCCAGGTAACCATCCATCGGCTTCTCCTCAACTCACCCTCCTCTCGCTTTCTCTGACGCGGCGGCGGCGGCCGGGCTGGGTGGCTGCAGATCCTGGAGAAGCAGGTGCTGTCGGCCGCGAAGGCCGTGGAGGATAAGATCGACGAGGAGATCGCCGCGCTCGACCGCCTCGACCCGGACGACATCGAGGCCCTGCGGGAGCGCCGGATCCAGCAGATGCGCCGCGCCGCCGAGCGCCGCGCCAAGTGGCGCGCGCAGGGGCACGGGGAGTACGCCGAGGTCCCCGAGAAGGAGTTCTTCGCCGCCGCCAAGGCCAGCGAGCGGCTCGTCTGCCACTTCTACCGCGATAATTGGCCCTGCAAGGTTCGGGACTTCCTCTCTCGTTACTGCGTTGTGGCTTTGGCTTGGCTTGGTCCGGATGCGGATCTCGTGGTGAACTGTATGCATATTGCGTTGCGCTGTGATTTGGGTAGATCAAGACCAGACCATCCCGTCGGTACCAGTCGTAGTATTGTGTGTATTGCTTGCAGCAGATGGAGGATATAATCCGCAACATCTAGTGACAGCAGTCTAAAGATTTAGTCTTTCTGTTTAACTTCCTGTCTGTCATTGATTTGTTTAGACTCTAACTTAAAGTATTTCCCCTGATGAATTAAACTGAACTTACACAAATGTTGCACATGATTCTGCTAATTAATCCACTCCTAAGGCCCTAACATATCACTCAAGAATTTCAATGCCTAGTGTTACTTAGCAAAGTGTATCAAGCCCCATGAATCAACGCGATCAATACTTACAGTTGTGGTATTTAAATACCTCATCGTTGAGCACGTGGTCATAATTATGTGTGCGATAGCTGGGGGGAGTCAGCTGAGTTTTATGATATTTGATAACTGTACTATAAGCTGGGCTGTTTGGATCAGCTAGAGTTTTTTAGCAGCTTTCTATTAGCTCTAGCTCATCCTATGTGAGGAATTCTATTAGCTCATCCTATGGATTCTAAAGCTTATGCCTCCAACGTGAGGCATTACCAGTTATTCTATATCCAATCAGTGATCATGATATTGCAAATTCAGTTTCAGATATCCATCACTCCTGTCTCTATGTTGATCTAATCCATACATATGTTGCTGCAGTTGTTTCACTTTCCTACAGATAAATGAGATCTAAACCACATGATCTATAAGCAGGGTCTCATGTACAAGAATTGAAACATTATATTACCTAACTTTCATGCACCAGTGCAGCTGGAACTTAGGCATACTTCCTAGCTGTAGATTTGATATACTACACAGTGCTCAGGCAATGTTTGGCGACCCCAAAGTGCCAGGATATGCAGGTCAATTAGAGAACGGGAAAAGTAGTAAACAATGCTTTATATAGCAAGTTAATGGCTTGTTTGGCATGGCTCCACATCTCTGAGATCCATGCTGGAGCTGAAGTTTGTAAAATAGATTAAAATATTTTATATTTTTATTTTAAATCTAAAATAAAAGTATAATGACTCAACGAAAGACCCTTGATTTATTTACAACTCTAGCTCCAAGAATTTCTGGAGCTGGGTATGAGCAGCTCCAAGAACTCCAAGAATTTTCTGGAGTTGGAGCCATGCCAAACACGCCCTAAATATAACCCAATGTTTATAATTTGATGCTCAGGCCTTATTGTATAACTTCAATTAATCGTGTTTCAAAAAAAAAAACTTCAATTGATCACCATAATTTGTCACCAGCTGTATGATACACATGTTATGTCATATGACATGTGGCCATGTAGGTCTAATGGCCACATCAGTAGGGAGCTTTTAGTTGATAATACTATTTTCTGTTTGTCCTGAACAGTCAAACTCATGAGCCACGACACATGAGATTCTGTATGCATTTATTTTCTGTACTACAAGTTGTGCACTGCTTATGTCTACCACATGATAGTATGCTTTGATCCATGATCATCATTCACAATTCACACCTGAGAAGGCATGTGTATCCTAGCTCTAGCCTATGCATAGACTTATTAGGAAGATTTAGGCATTGAGATCTATAACTTTGAACTAGTTGACGAACACACACAATCAATCTTTGTCCATCGCCTTTCAATTGTAAAACCGTAAGGACTTTGCCATTCCCACTGGAATGAATTTGACTGGCTATGGATCAGACTTGCTCAAACTGCCAGTATCTTGTGGTTGTGGGCTATAGTGTGTTACGACATTCCTGAGGGCATTTGTCTCTGTCAAGTGGCTGTTGTTTTCGTCAGGTGTGGGCATATGGCTTGTATAGTTGTATTGGTTAACAAGACGAGGAAATTTCTGCATTCTTCTGAATAAGTGCAGTGCTGTCAGGTCCCATATACCAGTGGGCCAAGATGGCTCACCAATGGGCTGACCTGATTTAGAACCCATGGGAGCAGCCTCCATGCCCTCCCCATCGCTATTCTCTATGCCCTACACCCTCCTACATCCACGGACATTGCAGATGTGCGTCAATAGATCCAAGGAATATGTTGAACTTTGATGTACATTTGGGAAGAGAGCAAAATTATATCTTTTTTCCTTATTGTGTTTCTGGAAGGCATGCGTGTAGATATGTACTGGGAGGGTTATGATACAATGATAATTCACACTGTGACATTAGTAGTACATTGATTAACCCTTCTGGTAATCAATACTGATTCCGCACTCATGAAATTTTGGCACTGGACTGAATTATATCATTTTTTTTTTGAAATTTTAAGACCATGATGTGGAGAACGCTGAACATTAACGCTAACATAATAATTAGAGCACAAGGTAGATTGAGACATATGATGCTGCCCAAGCATTAGCAATTAGCCCACCAATCTGAGGCATCATCTATCTGTGATCTATGTACGTGCTGGTCAGTGATTACAGTGGTTTAATTTTTTCTTGCCCACTGATCAAATGCTGAATGGCTCTTTTTTCTTGTTTAGTCCACCTGTTGTGGGCAAATATGGCTTTACTCCCTAGATCCTGCTGCCTTATTTTTTTTTCTCTTTTATAATGTGTACATCACCAGTTGTGTTAATCTTGTACTAGCATCTTAGGGACATTTCTCATAGTAGTCTCCATTTGGAATAGTGAGCAGCCTAATGTATGAAACTGACCTTGTTGGAAAAGGATTTGTACTTGACTAGTGTGTTGATCAAGATCAACTGTAAAGACTTAGGGCAGCTCCAGTCCTCAATCCGACAGATGCAGCCACGGCAGACGAACCAAACTTTGATTTGATAGCTCCAGCATGTGCATCGATTCGTGGGACCTGCGTATTTATCTGCCCACCAATCCCGTTGCCTGGCCGCTTGGCTCTCCTGCACGCATTTGCAGAGGAGGTGTGTTTCGCTGAATTTTTTTTAATCGGCTCGGTTCGACTCTTGTTTGAAGGTCGATTTCCTTTCTAACATCCAAAGGTCGACCGTCACAGTGTATTCTGTTCGATTTTTTTCAGCCACGGTTCGCTTTTTCCACACATTGGAGTTGCCCTTAGACATTGAAAGGGGCTTTCGAGTATAGATATGTTGGATTATTTATTATGAATCCGTTAAAATGTATGTCACTCAAGTGCGTGCCTTCATCAAAATACCTCCAAATTAATGATAATGTATTGTTAGGAGTTTTTCTTTCTCGAACGCGCAGGAGAACTGCGCATCATTATATTAAGAAGAAAAAGGGGTACCCCCAAGGGTTACAGATATAAAGGGACTGTAACACTCCCTAGAAATACAACTTGTCTCTCACTCTCCTAAGGTAAACAACAAGACCAAGGCTAGACCAGAAAAAAACACACAAGTTTAGGTGGTCGTAGGGGCCAGAGCGAGGAGGAAGGAGACTCCTTTAGCCCCAGCGATAGACCACTGCTGCAGTTCCTCCTTGGTGGTCGAGATGATACTGTTCAAATCAGGATCAGCCCCATTGAAGACACACCGGTTTCAATGATTCCATAGATTCCATGCTCCCAAAATGACTATAGAATTAACTCCTTTTCGGACCTGACCAGACACCCTGTTACTCACATTATCCCACCAATCATCGAAAATCAGATCATCCAGTCCCGGGGCAAGTGCTTGCAGTCCAAGCTCCTGCAGCACATTGAACCACATCTGGCGGGAAAAAACACAAGGGACCAGTAAGTGGTCTATTGTTTCCTCAACCTGGTCACAAAGGGAGCAAACAGCAGGGTGGGGAAGTTCTTTTCTTGCTAGGCGATCAGCTATCCAACATTTTTTGTGTGCCACTGTCCACATGAAAAATTTGCAGTTGCCAGGTGCCCAACTCTTCCAGATTCTTTCCCAGGGTTTGAAGTGAACAGCTCCAGTATACAAAGCTTCATATGCAGATTTTGTAGAGCATTGGCCAGATGTAGAAAACTGCCAAATATGAGTGTCATCCACATCAGGCTGCAGCACAACACCTGAAAAACTTTCCCACAAGTGAAGATATTCAATCAAGACATTTACTGTAAGAGCACCCCTTATGTCAGAGATCCATCTGCTATTATGGAGAGCATCATGTACTGTCCTCTGCCTCAAACAAATGAGGAAAGGCCCGATCTAGTCTTTGCCCAAGCAGCCATCTGTCAGTCCAAAAAAATGTATTTTTTTCCATTTCCAACTTCTGAGGTAATGGATATAGCAAAGAAAGCTTTCACTTGGGATGGAGCCTGGACTAGGAGAAAGGCCCGTGTGGTTTGTCAGGTTCAGTTTTCTGGAGCCAAAGCCACCTTAACCTTAGAGCCCAACCTAAAAACTGGAGGTGGGAGATGCCCAAGCCGCCTAAGTTAGGTGGTCTTGCAACTTTAGGCCAAGCTATCAAACAGTGCCCCCCCTCACATCTTTTCTTCCTTTCCATAGAAAACCCCTTCTAATTTTATCAATTGCTTCCAATGCCTTGGCAGGGAGGTCCAGGGCCAGCAACAGGTAGATTAGCATGGAAGTGAGCACAGATCGGACCAAAATATTTCTGCCAGCTTTTGTGAGCAAATCAGCCTTCCAACCAGGTAGCCTATCAGCAATTTTCTCAATAATGGGCTGAACCTGAGTTTTGGTCAATTTGTGTGGTGAGAGAGGCACTCCAAGATATGTGCATGGGAAATCAGAGATCTGATAAGGGAGGTGTGTTTGTATGATTGTTTTATGTTCATCCATGCACTGAATGGGAAGGACAGTACTCTTCTGCACATTTGTTTTAAGACCAGAGGCTTCCCCAAAGAGCTGCAAGATATCTAATGTGATTCTGATATCACTGGGAGAAGGCTGGAGGAAAATGACCACATTATCTGCATGAAGAGAAATGCGGTGCTGTAGAGCTCTTCTGGATAGGGGTTGCAATAGTTCTTCTTCAGAAGCCTTTTTCACCAAATAACAGAGCACATCCATGACAAGAATAAAGAGCATAGGGGACAATGGATCCCCTTGTCTCATTCCTCGCCTGTGCTCTATTCTGTCACCCGGGGAACCATTAAGCAATATCTGAGTGGAGGAGGTAGCCAAAAGACCACTAACAATATCACACCAAATTGGTCCAAAACCTAGGTTTTGCATTACCTCCAATAAGAAATGTATTGTTAGGAGTTATCAGTATCAACTATTAGGTGTTGTTTTGCATAATTTTTCTTCCACATCTTGGCCTCTTTCTGCACTATGGCGCCATGTAAGAAACAGCCCTAAAGACTAATTCACTAGGAAGTCAACAAAGGATGGCACAACAATGCAGTTATCACTTATCAGTTTATGTGACACTGTGGACGTCTCCTGCACCAAAGGCATGTTCTTAGACTTGGGAGTGTTGATGTTGCAGCCGTTGGCATGCAGCTGCTCATGCTTATTATGGCACCTCATTTTAGTGAGTATGTGGATTGCACCTCTATTTTTAGTGGGATGTTGCTGTGCTGCTCACTTTATTCAGCATTTCGGCATTACCTCAATTGGACCATATTTGACATGTAAGCATAAACCAAAGGTTTGCATTGATGTTATCTGCACATTTATGTTGCGAGGGAAAACCAAAGATAAATTACCATACTTGAGAAATACCTTAAGATCATAAGGTGGTTAAAAGTTGCCACAGGGGTTTTAGCTCAGAGGTTGAGCATAAAATTGTGGTGGTTGAGACCATAGTTCAAGCTGGTAGAGTCTCCATTTGAGAGGAGATTTTTTTAGAGCCTCCACTTGTCCCTGTGATCAAGATTTTTTTTCCCTAAATAAGTTGCGATACGATAAGCTATTTGGCCTTGTTTGAGCTTCAAAGCTCAAGTGATGGATGGTTTGGGAAGAAGTTAGCTTCCTTTCTCTTTTTGTCAGTTCTATTTCTGATGCAAGCGTCAAGTTTTTGGGGTAAGCCTCCAGTAAACATATTAGCCTTGGATATGGCGTGTTACGTGGTGGTCTGAGTTGAGGTAGGTTTTTAGATGGTGAGGTGGCTGTGGGAGGATTATCGATGAGTGATGCAGAGTGGGAGAAGATGAAGACATGTGCTGGCTAAACTGACAATTTCCGCAAATAACGTTTTTCTTTAATTGGCTAATTTGTATCTAATGCTGCTGTAAAAGTAGCCTGTGCTACTAATCTGTTAAATCATGCTTCTGGATACTGTTGTAAGCCATAAGTTGACTTCCTGAGTTTGCAAACCTGATAACTATCTTTGTATTCCCACATCTAGAAGGGATATCCAGAATTCCAGATAGATCTCTTAATGCAGATCACCGTGGAGGAAAATATCCTCTGCATCGAACTATTGAAGAGGCTGGTCAAAGTTGAAGATGCACGAAATCAATACTCTCAGCATTGTTTATCTTTACTACTTATGCAAATGTGTTCTTAAGTTTCTTACATATGGCTATATTACAATGTTTTGGAACCAACCTTGCTGCTCTCATCCCTGTGAGAATTTAAACAGATTTTCATTTCTTGTTCACTGCAAGTGTGTGAAGTTGCTTTTTCCCACTTGCTAACCTGCTTAAAACTTCATAATCTTTCACAACAGACACTTGATTTTTGGAATTCAATAAATACTTTATACACAGATGAAATACATGAGCATTGCATGTCTTTTGCAACTCTACATGCTCAAGATCAGAAGGAAGAAATCAATTTTTTTTAGAAAATGGAACTAGAAGGAAGATATCACTTGATTTAGGGGTTGGTGCAGCATCCGAAAGAGGTTTAGGACTGGAGCATATAGTGTACTTTGATGTTGTACCTGCTCTTCCTCAATTGCTTCTGGTTGTGCAGCCAATCTGAAGCCACTTATGTTCTACCCTGCCTCTGTCATACGCTTTGTTGCCTCCACCTGCTCTCCATTCCCTTTGTTGCCTCCACCTCAACATTTTCGGTCTTGCCATATGCACCTTCCAGTGATTTCAGGATCTTGTCATGAAGTACATTACTTCTTTGTGGTAAAATTGTCCCCACTTCTCTTTTTCATGCAAAGTTTGTTCTTGTTGCCATTTGTCTCAACTGTAGTATGGCAAGACAAGTATAGTACCTTTAACTCCCTTTTGGCCTAGGAATCTTTGGGATTAAATACCATGTATTCTATGGTATGTGTGTAGCACTGTCTCACTCCAAAAGTACTTGGGAATTCATTTGGAACATGAAAAAACATGCTACCTCCAATAGATGTTGATTCTTAGTCCCCTAAGGCCAACCATTCAGTCAAATGAACTTGCAATTCCTTATTTACATTCTAGTCTTGGGAGAAGAATGATAAGGAGTGGAGTACATTGTGGATTAATGAGTTCGCTGTACAGGGCTAAGCTTTCATTTTAGCACTGCCAGTCAATAGAAGGATTGATCCAGCAACTTCATCACATTTGTCATGTACAGACCCTGATAGCATGTGTTTTTTTTTTCTCTTCTCCAAGCCATTAGTTTGTAGTGCACCGTGTCTTCCATGACTACGGATAATCAGCCTTGCAGCTTGTACCTATTATCTAGTTGGTTAGTTTGCTAGTTGTGGGCCACCCACCAGATACACGTGGTTCTTCCTTGTCATTTCTTTATTGAACACAAATGGTATCATGTGAAATAAATAATTTAAAGTTTTCACTGGAGTTGGATTCATGAGTTATGCTACGGCTCTGTGATGTTACATCATGAATACATTCCATCTTTCTTGTATGACACTTTAGTGCTCTCTGTGAACTTAGAAGTGTAGATATATGTATTTGAACTTTCAGTGCAGTTTGGTTTGCATAGATGCCATTTAGTATAGGAAATAGCCACAAATATTGATCCTAATCGACTACTTTTCCATTATAATTTCAAAGATATTGTTACTATTCTTCACCCTGTTTAGTGCAGTCATGATCTATTAATCATGTTATTTATTTGCACTGGTGGTATCAGTGATGGCTTGCTCAATCCTGCATCGTCTAAAATTATTTTTCACATCTCGCTCCTGATCTGCAGGTTTTGGACAAACACTTGTCAATTATTGCGAAACAGCATGTAGAAACACGGTTTATTAAGGTTCATGCCGAGAAGGCTCCCTTCTTGACGGAAAAGCTCAGGATCGTCGTCCTTCCAACTCTAGCTATAGTAAAGAATGCCAAGGTTGAGGATTATGTGGTAAGTGGGCACTCTTGTTAGCCAGTTGGTTAGCTTTGTAGTTAACATTATAATCATTTTCGTTTCTTCTGGTATCGCAAGGTTGGCTTCGATGAGCTTGGCGGCAAAGATGACTTCAGCACCGAGGACCTGGAGGAACGCCTAGCCAAATCCCAAGTGATCTTCCTCGACGGAGAAGGGTCTGCCTACGCAGCGAAGCAGGCTGCTGCTGCCTCCAAACGTAGCGTCCGGCAATCAGACACAGGCAACTCGTCAGACTCTGAATAGCTCTTCCACTGTATCTAAAAGGGGTATACCTCAGAGGTTAGCTGGCTTCCATGCCAGCCTGCCGTGTTATCCTTATCAGGACAAGCAAATGTTAGCCCAGTTTTGAAGTTTAACCTGGGATTGATACATGTGTCTTAGATTCTTAAAATCTGAAGGTACAAAGAGGTTGTGCCCGAGCTGTTGTATAGTGATGTCTTGTTGAGCACATCTGGTTGGTTTGTTTCAGTTATATCCCCCCCCCTGTACCACCAGAACAACTCTGGAGGAAAAAGCTGGCAGAAACTTTGCTATTGCAAGTGAGCTAGTCCTGTGCATGATCATGGTGCCATGAATGAGCGGTCTCAATCTAGGAGCCATCCAGCCATGTGCCCCGGCACATTGTCTCATCCTCATCTGCATTTCTGTACAGCATGGCTGCAGCGTCAACAGATCCTGTGCCGTGCCCTGCCACCTTTTCAGCTGCAGCTCACTCAGTTTCCCCATGTGCCCATCATTGAGCTTCCTGGGCACTGAGATTCAGATCAGAAGGAGCGGGAGGTTCGGATCAAAAGGAGAAGGGTAAAAGGTGGCGCTCCTCTGCCGTGCGCAGGTTGTGCCCGCGCGGTGCTTGGTACAATGCAGCCCTGACGGCTGCTTGAATGCCAGCAAATTTAGGGCTAGATCCCATCAGATTGGGTTCAATTGCGACCTCAGATCGGTCGGTTGGTATGGCGGTATGAATGCGCTTTTCCTGGGATGATTTATTGGGTGTGCTGGAAGTGTTTGTATTGGCATCGTTGGACGACGCGATGCAGGCTTCTGCACCGCCGGTGCTGGTGGATCAGTTCTCTTTGAATGTCCGGTACGGCGGTGGCTAGCTGATCTTGGAGCTCAGGTTTGAAACTAGTTTAGCTGAAACTGGGCGAAACCGTAGAACAGAGAGACTCCGAAACCCGGTGAGTGAAAACGGCACCAATGCAAACCACTGCCTAGGCACAAAATATGTAGAGACTAGAGAATTCAAGTGGATGGTTTTGGTTAGGTTGTGGTGGATGGTTGCATGGGTCGCACGGTTGAGTGTTGGAAGCAGCTTCCAAGAAATGTTTTGGTATGATCGGTTAGGTATACACCATTATCGTTAGCGTGTGAGGTGAGGTTTGTATACGGATTCTTCCTACTTTCTAGTCTTTTTCCTCACCGAGATACCAAGAATCAACGGAGTACATACGGGCTCCAAACTTTCAAATGCATCAAGAACGCTTCAAAAGTCCAATTAGGCCCCAATTCACAGGCATATCCTATATGAATGTTTGCGACTTGGGTCTAGTCATGACACTGAAAAAATAAACCTAAAACGTACGTCACTCATCATGTTTCTGTAATGGCCTATTGACTCGATCCAACAAGGAGACATCTAGAATAATACTTGGGACTTTTGTCAATCACTTAACCCAATGATGCAACACGACATGACGGCACTTTTTGTCACATTAATCTACTCTGGCCGGCCACTAAATAAACTAGGGCTTGAGTCCCTTGCTTAGTATACCTAATGGCTGATGTAACCACAAAAAGATACGCATCAACCGGACTATCAAAAAGGTGGTAGCTAGCAGTTCTGGCTCAGACGACGACCTTGACATGATCTCGAGAAGAAGATTACAAGCAGGAGGCGACAGAAAGGAATTGGACTAGGAGCTGAGGAGTTGTTGGAAAGCATCGTTGGAAAAAATGGCTCTTGTTCATATAATATGCTTGGATCGAACCAACAGTTCAGGTCTTGCGTCACTGAGCCGCCTTCGGTTGAACTTGTCTATTTCAGGGTTGAACTTGAACACTTCCATGGTACTGTGTGAGGGCTCTAGTTAACAAGTTGCTATTCCATGAATGTCGGAAGAGAAAAAAAAAGGTTCTCCTATATATACAACGCAAGATTCTAGAACACATAGTTAGATTTTGAAAGGTTCAGAAATAGATCAATGCACTACTGACTCCTAATAAATCTGACATAGTCTATAGGATTTACTGTGAAGTAATATGATTTGCAGCGAGAATATGAGGATGGTCTCGACTCTCAACACCTAAAAAGTGACAAAATTTGGTTAATGCTAGGAGAACAAACCTAACTATAATCTAAAAATACCATTCCTTAGAAGTTACATGATTTTTGGCACTAAGACGGTATGGACACCTCTAAAGCAACATGACTTATGTCTCTAATGAATACAAGTTACAAAATTCTCGACAATGGCACAAGACACATCACCAATTTAGATGAAATAAACCTTACAATGAATTCTAGAAAAAAGCGATGGGATTTGCATCGGAAAGGTGGCACCGATTGGATTACTAATGGCCAGCCACCAAAGGATTTTATTCTTCTTGTAAAGATGATATAGAATGATTAAAAACAAAAATTAACTTAATGGTAGTCTACGACGATTCTCAAAACAGAAGTGATGGAGTTTGCATTGCTAGGATGGTTTGGGCACCTCAAGAAGGCGACAAAGTTCACGTCTTGCTAAGACAAAACAAACCAAATGATAATCAATAACAGTTTTCTCAAGTGATAGGATCTGTGTCGATAAGATGGTTTGGCCACATGAAATGTGACACGGATTTACAAAAGCACGAAAAAGTGACTGGGTGGACAAGATCCCGGCAACCAGTGGTTAGACACCAAAGAATTTTATTCTTCCAGAGACGACCCAGAAAGACAAAAGATCTAAAATATGCCATTTCACATGCGTGGATTGCGCATCCAAAATGGAACAGACTTAAATCAAAATGTTCAGACTAACTTAACGGTAATCTAGAAGAAATTCTCGAAAGTGAGGGAACTTCATTTCTACGATGGTTATGACTCCTTGACCGCGACCGGATCTACACCATGCTAAGGCAAAATAACCTGAGGACATGTAATATAGAACTAGTCTCAAAAGCAACATGATTTGTGTTGCCAAGATCGGTGGGTACATCTCAAAAGAGATAGGATTTATGTCGCTTCCACAAAATAAACCTAACGATAAGTTACCAAAAAACCATGAAAAGCGACATGATTAAGACAACAAGAAACCTAACAATAATTCACAGAATTCCTCAAAAGTGACCGCAAAGGCGGACCGAACACCTCACCAGCTGGGGGCTACCAATTGTCAGCCACCAAAGGATTTGTCTTCTTCCGGAGACGATCCTGAAAGACCGAAGAAAGATCTGACATACCATGGCAATGCTACTTTCACCCTCGTGGATGCGCATCCACGGCGCCCCAAGCCCCAGCAAACACGCTGTCACACACATACACGTTGCGAGAATCACATTCCACTCCCACAAAAAAAAAACAAGAAGAAGAAGAAGAAATAGTGTGCCTGCATCAAAGTGGGTTAAAGTCACATTGCTATTGCTGCAAGCATCCTCCTCACTTCCACCCAACCATGCCATGCACAAACAAACTAGCTAGATTCGGCAGCGCAGGAAGAGACATCACTCATCGTCACCTTTGCAAGTAGCATCGCTTTGCTCGCTGCCTTTTCTGCAGCTGCCACAACCTTTTGGCCATGGGGCCTTTTTGGAAGAGGCGATGAGGAAAAGCGAGGCGATCGATCGAATCCAGCATCTGGCCCCATGGCCTTTTCGGCCTCCCCATCCCATAATTGCGCGCTGGAAGATTTCGCCATGGGTCTCTATCTCTGATGATGATCATGGTGGGTTGGCAGTAGTCAGGCCAGGCAGCTGCTAGTGCTAGTGCCAACAAGACAAGGCTAGTAGGTCTCCTCATGCATCCTCATCGATCAGGCACCTTTCTGCCTTTATGGATGGATTACTGAAGCTCTGATCGACTGAACCCCATGCTGCTCTCACTGATGTGATCGGATAGGGTTGCAATGGGAGCTAGAGGATTCTCAGGCTGCATGATAGATAGATGCATTTGCCAATCTGTCATGCTCTGTTCCTCCTTGTTCTTCGCCATTCTGCTGATAGGATTGATCCATCATCCCCAAAAACAATAAATTCTAGATTCAACTAAAAGACACAAGAAATGGAAATTACTAGTACTTCTATTAGAGAGTGTGATTTTATCATTCACTGGAATTCAGAAAAGGTTATGGCATGGGAGCAACTGACATGCATGTTTCCTGCACGGGTGTGTACAAGCATGAGATGACATATTGTGGTGACATCGTCCCAGCCAGTGGGCCAACAGTTTCTTGTTTGACAAAGTTTGGTTCCTTCTGCCCTCAAGGAATCCATGGCCACAAGCAACTTGGTCAAGGGTCTCCTGATTGCACTCACCTTTTTGCTCCGTTTTCTCTTCTGGAAAAGATGTCTTCCTTTCCCCAGTTCCGTTTCTTCATGCACAACTAGCGAGTTAACTGCAAGTCCTAGTCAGGATCTAACAGAAAGTGATCACATTCACATTTTCTTCAATGGTATGGGCCTTTTCGCTTTCTCTTTGACAGTATGGGCATGCTTGTGGTTATCTGCTTTTCACTACATTTATTTCATTTATATATATGTAAATATATTCAGATCCATAGAACCTGTACCAGTTGAATAGTACCGAAACTATCATGTTGCAGTGATATTACAAGATAAACTATGCATGGACATAATTGTTCAATTTGGATGTTATTACTTGTATGTAAAATATTTCAGAATGGTTATGACTCCCTCCTTTGACATTTGATTCCACTTCCACAAGCCATTCGATCTGGTCAATTCAACCATTCCCTTTTGTTGACAATAAGCAAGTGGAAAAGCATGTGGATGGATGGAGGCAGATGTTCATGAGCAGGCAGCAGCTAGCTAAAGGAGATAGACGGAGGAGAGAGCACACCACATGACCAAACCAACCCAAACCAGCAAGCAGACCAGAGTTAGGTCCGGAGCAAAAGCAAATAAATGGATGCACATGGAAATGCAGTTGGAGGGGGCGTGTGCCTGTGGGTGGGCGTGGGTCCCACTCTCCTTTTCAGTTTTAAAGTCTCTCATGTCCTTTCTTGTTTGATTCTATGAACCTGTAAAGGCATGCATCTTTCAGCCATCCATCTTTCTGGACTTGTTTTTCTTCTGATCCCATTTGGCCTGGCCTGGCTAGGGATGCCTTCTAAGAAACGGCTCTTCAGTCTTGAGTTATCTTCCACTGTGGCCAACCTCCCAAGTGGCCTCTTTTGTGGCAGAGGCAGATGATCCTCTAGTTGACTGGATCATCTATTAGGCATTAAAAAAAGGGGCCATGCAACCTTGGCATGATTTGTTCTGGGAGGGGATTTGATTCCTACTTTGGATCAGTGCACATGTTGCAGATTTGTAGCCATGGCTGGAAACTGTGTGCCTGGGGCTCCATTGAATTTAAAAGATGTTGGTCATAGGTGGCCAAGTCACATTGAGAACTAGAAAAAGGTGTGGTCCAAGTGGAACCACTTTGTCACAAATGCTAGGGAACATATAAAGAAGAGGGAACTAGAAACACGGCTGCCAATTATACTGGCCTTTTACGATTGAAGAAAAGCCATTGCGAAAGCGAGAGAATAGGGCATCGTCCCCATCTTACAGTAATGCTGAGAATAGACAGAGGCATGAATGCTAACTCGAACCATGATAGGACTTTGTTTCATGTTATATACATGGCACATCAGGAATGATGGGGGGTCAGGGACCATGACCATGGTTGTTAATCAGCCCAATCACATAACTCCGGTTCCCCCGTGAAAATCATATGCAATATACTGACTTAAAGAATGAGGCATTACACAACATATGATAGCATCATTAAGGTCCGTTTGGTTGGGGAGCCAATTTGAATGGAACGGTTCCATTCCGATTTTTAAGGATGGAGCCGCTCCGTTCTACGTTTGGTAAGGAGAACGAAGCTGTTCCATTTTTTGTTTGGTTGTAGAGTGCGCTAGAGTAGAACCGTTTCCATTCTGTGTTTGGTTAGAGAGCCACGTGAGTATAGTTACCTCCCCTTTATTGGGGTGAGGTTACCACCATAACATAATCACCGACAGATCAAGATCAACAAGCAGATCAACCTTCACAGATCACTTGGCAACATATGAACATTGCATCTGTTGAGTAGAATAGCTGCAGATACAAAAACTCGTTGAACTGAACATCAGCTAATGAACATCCTCTAACTCTTCTTGCTGGCAAATTAGACTAATTTATGACGTAAAACAAGTACAGAACAGCAAATATCCATTCTGTATTCACTATTTCACTCGTACATGTCTTGCAACTCTCATCACAGAGTGTTCGTGTTCATCCGCAAGCCAACCTTCACAAATCACAATTCACCTTAAGCACCTGACACAGATCAAGACCAGCACTACAGGGCGAAGCCAGCGCGGGGGGGGGGGGGGGGGGGGGGCTTCCAGGGGCTGGCCGTTGGGGGTGGGGGGGGGGCCTCCAGGCCGCCGTGTCGGGGGGGGGGGGGACCTCCAGGCCGCCGCCCGGCGTGGGCGCGCGCGGATCCGCCGGGGGGTGGGGCGCGCGCAGGCCGCCGGGGGGGGGGGGCCGCCGGCGGCGCGCGGCTGGCTCCAGGGGCGGCGCGCGGGCGGCAGATCCGCCAGGGCGCGCGGGGGGGGGGGGGCTCCAGGGGCGGCGGTGGGGGGGGGGCTCCTCCAGGGGCAGCCAGTCGCTCACCTGCGTGCAGACGGGAGACGAGCGGGCGGTGACGAGCAGCGGGACTCGAGCGGGCGTGGGAGGCGAGCGCTCGCGTCCGCTCGTTTTCACGGAGCGAGCTCGTTCCGAATCTGCACCAAATATTCCTACGCGGGAGCGGTTCCGCTCCACGGTCCTCCAACCAAACGCGTGCAAAAATGGAACCGCTCCGCTCCGCTCACTCTCGTTCCGCCAACCAAACACACGGTAAGTAAATAATTGTCAAACCACTCAACCTAGTGGTTAAAAACGCGTAGTCTTTTGAGCTGCTGAAAGATTATTGGTACCCTGATTTGTATATTTACTCGATCGCTTGGATGTAAATCCTTACTCTTTCATCATAAAACTTGCAAAATGCGCATTTTGTTCTGTGATCCTTTAACCCAGGAATTTCTTTCTTTCTCAAAGAAAGAAAACAAACACAAAAGCCTAACCCAGATGGACAACAACAAGCACTACTCCCCTTATGCACAAGCACAAACAACAGGATGCAGAAGCAGCAGGATAACAGGACTTGGTGGCTCACCAACAGTGCACGCTCGCCTGATCATTGAGGGGCCCCGGGCACGCATGAATGAGGTCGCGGGAAAGGCACCGTACCCCGTCGCCAGGCATGTCCGCCTTCGTCTCCTTGGATCTTGCACGCAGGAGGCATCTGGGCTGTGCCTGCTCTCACGCACGTCTCCCCTGTCCGTGTCTTTCCTTCCTATTCACTACTCCTACTGCTACTCCTGCTGATCCATCATCATAGGGCGCAGTGTGCAGGAGACAAAAGGCTGCGCCGGCACTGAAAGATCGTCTTTACTGCACGCCCGTCTAGGTGGGGCTGCGTCCGATTGCATTGCAACGACGATGGATGGAACAAAGGGTGCAGCAAGCTATGAGCCTGTGAGTCATGCACCGGCTGTGACTGATTATTTCAGTGTGAAAAGCTTGCTTTGTTGTGCATCAATGCCGTTGAGCTAGGAAATGTGCATTGGGTATATGTTACAGTAACATATTCCTTTAACATGTGTTTGGACGGTGGGTCGAAGTGGGTTGGGACGGGTTCGATCCACTCGACTCGGGTTTGGTTGCAATTTCATATGGTTTGGAATGGACTCAGGGGCATGGTGCGGCGGCGCGAGCAGGGGCGCGCGGCAGCGGTGTGGCACGGACGCGGGCGCGGTAGCAGCGGGGCCATGGGGCAGCGGTGCGGTGGCAGCGCACCAGGCAAGCTCAGCGCGGGGAGGGCGGGGCGACGCCATGGCAGGCGTGCTGAAAAAGGCCTAGCTCGTATTGTCCCCCTCATGCTCTCAGCCTGCGACGCAGCTGCCGAGCTCGCTACCATTGAGCCCAATCGTGCCCAGATCCTATATCTATGTGTGGCACTATAGGTCGGGACTCGCGGGCTGGGCATGAACTGGGTTCACCATAAACCGGTTGTGGTGAAGTGATGGATATTGCCTGATAGGACTTACTTGACTCGTCGATCCGGTAGATTAGGAAAAATAGTTATTTTTGGCTAAGGTTACTAGGTTAGTTATGATTGTCGGTATAAGACGGTTTTTAGGGTTTTTGGGCTTTGTTTGGAGCCAATTAACCTAGAAGAACTGAATTACATTTATTCAAAGAAGCTTCGGCTTCTCCAAAAATTTCCTTCAATATGGTTTTAGTTATGGTTAGCTTTGCTCCACTACAAATAGGTCGTCCATAATCCACTTGTTTAGAGTCTTCTTCTCCCCGAAGAAACCAAGGAGAGAAGTCCCATTGAACTAAGTCCAAAATATGCATGTGAGAGGGCTTGAGTGTTAATTTTGCCTTGATTTTGGCATAAAACCTTCCATGCTAAATCACTAGGTCAAATGCAAACCAAAACCTTTTTCACTCCATCCTTCAACTTTCTATCTAGAGTTGAAACGGAGGGAAACTACCTTTCAAAGCCAAGTTTGTTGCTTCATGATGATCACTTTCACTCCACATGGGACAAGAGGGCCAGAAAGGTGAAGTCACAAAGAAGTGATTGCGAGACCAACAAAAAGCGAGGGAGACGCATGAGCGCGTTAGCAACTAATCCCGGGGAAAAGGCAACCGGCAGTGCCCACCAAGTCACAGCAAGCTTTTTCTTCCCAAGCATGGTGACCGACTAAAACGTATCACCTACGAGCCCTGCATCAGCAACAGCAGTATGTGAATGTGACCCAATCATCCGGTGACAAGTGGCCCCCTGAAAGCCAAGTTTATCTGCCGTCTGAGAAGGATAGGTGTAGATCCAACAGACCAACACCTCTCTGCTCTTCCATGTCGATACAAGACAAAAATGGTGCATGACCTTATCTTTTGTCACATGGAAAGGAGCTTTAAACAATTGCCACAACTTTTTGCAAAGGTTGAGTGACCCAGCATGATCAAATAAACAAGTCAGGGAGGGCTGCAAAGTACATGTTAAAGTTAATAATAGAGCCAACTTGATGGGTGATTAAAGAACACGCCACCGCTACACGTACACGCGATGTGCGTTCGGAACCCATGTGATGAGTCACTTACAAATGGGCCCTGTCGCTAACGGCACTGAGATGAGCTGGTGATTCGCTTCCTTAGGGTGACTCTATGCAGGCCCGTAATGAGCACTTAACATTAATATAAAAACAAGCATAGAATGTTTCCAAGTTGATTCGAGTTGGTGATCTGCCACATCAGTGTGGGCCCGCAATTAGGCCAAAAAGTGGCCATTTGGTCTGGACCAGGAGGATTTTTCCATGGAGAAAACAACAAGATGCCTTAGTTCCAAATGAGTGCTGTGTTGGTGGATCAAACCATGCCACATAACCAACATTCATTAAATAACTTTAGGTGTGGCTAAGCTCAATGCCAGGGCATCACCTAATTGTTCACATGACACACCCAAAGATAAAAACAAAATCTCTGATGATTTTTATTTTTTTGAAATAATAAACTTTAGATAATCCAAGTAAGAGATCAAGGAAGCAAGAGATGTAAGAGACAAACCATAGCAGAAAGTGACATTGATCTGTGTGGTCAACCTTTAACCACTCCAAAAGAAATAAAGGAGAAATGTTGTGCTGTCACATGCAAAGTAGTGAGGAACCGGACCACATTTATATTCTCATTTTAAGGAAATTATGAAAGTAGGGTTCGACGTGGACCGCGGTATGGCTGAGATTCACCACTCAACTCTGCCTTGAAAACGATGTGCGAAAATGGAAAAAAAATATAAGCAAAATACAAAAGAAGTCGGCAGTAGCAATAAATTTTGAAAAAAAATGGAGAACCACACGTGTTTCTTCATTCTGAAAACTGAACCAATTTGGAGGTTCTTTATGCTCTACAGCTGAAAGAATATTATGATGTGTCTCATTTTTCAACCGTATCCTTGCAAAAAATTGCCGAGATATACAAGAAGCAGAGGACGACGTATTAATACATTCACATCAAACAGAGCAAATAACTGTAAAGAGCTCGCAATAAAAATGATATATTCACATGCCAACTATTTGCCACTTGATGCACACTGAATAGTTTATGCAAATGACAACAACTGATCTGACTGGAATCGAGTTTGATTGAGGGCTACATCATTATTTTCCTCCTCTACACCATCAGTCCCTGCAACATTAGGAAGTGCAAAAGAGAAACCTTTTTTCTTTTCAAGGAACATAGCTACATATATTATCAAAACTATAGATCACATTTGTTGTTATAAGATCTATAACCTCCATGCCTATTTGGTAGTCAAAAGGATGTTCTTCCTTCCCCCTATGTGCTTCATATAGTAACCTCCCCAAGCTTATAACAGGGAGTTCTCCCCAATATTTACATATCTACCATACAAAGAATGTACTTCCCCCCAAGTTCCCTCTACATGCCATCAATGGCAATCGGTACCGTCGCTGGTAGCCCTTCTCTACCCCCTCCCCACCTTGGCAATGCCTTGTCCGCGACCGCCGCAAGACGGACAACAGCACGGCCATTGTGATGCTTCATGTTGCGCCACAATCGTTCAATACTGGGCATGAGCACTTTCTCAGCCCAGTCCTCAAGCTTCTCGTCAGTGAGCCAGGCGCTGCCAGCCATCCGGTCAATGGCATCTTCATCGATTCTGAATGAGTTGCTGCTCCCAATGAGCGACTCGAACTTTGCTGCTATGCAATCTGTGACTTTCTTCCTAAATGGCCCAAAGTCAACTGGCCGGAACACGATGGCATCGTCAACGAGATTCAATATATCAGTGTCAGGGGCTGGTGTTATACACTTGACTGCAAGGTGCCTTTTCTCCTGTTCTTGTTCCACAGAGAGATCGCTGGAATTCCGTGAGCTCTCAGTATCATCCAATGCCCCAACTGCTAAATTAAGGTCAAGCGATAGACCATGCCCACCGGATAATTCTTTGGCTACCTTCGCTGGGCGAGCATCATCACATAACCAATCCGCTCGGTGCTTGACCTGCTTGTCCCCAATAGAGAGCTCAAGCTGCCAATTAGAGTTAGCTACCTCAAGCATCCTTCCTTCATCTTGGAGCAATGTTTCAAATTTCGGTCCCTTCAGTTCTTCAGGTAACCAATTTGTGGTGAGAACAAAGATGACGTTGCCAAGGCTTACCTCACGGCCCCGGGAGTCTGGCAGGCGACCAGTCTCCATTGCCCGTTTGATCTTTGCCCGCACAACAGCATCCACTTGATCAATACCCTCAAGAACAATAACGGACAAGGAATTTTGCCGAACTGCCTCAGTGACCCGGTCAAGTGAGGTCTTCCCCCAGAAACCTGCATTGAGTCCATTACCATCCTTGCCCAGCCGGGAGTCGCCACCAAAGTTTACAACCACTGGTTGGGTGTTTGCCATCAGCTCGGACAATGCATTCACCATCTTCCTTTTGCCTGCTTGGTCAGGACCAACAAACAGGAGCCACATGTCACCCCTTGTCCCGATGTTTCGCCGCTTCCCACTGCCAGATCTGCATTGTATTACAACAGCAGCGATCGCTGAAGCAGCATCTGATTGCCAGCTGACCTTCTCTGTAAGCCCCTTGAGGAGCCTCTTGAATGACTCGATATCGGAGATTCCAGCTATCTTAGCCTTTTGCATGGCAGTTAGTCCGTCTGTGTAAGTTTCCTTCTGGTCTTTATCCACAGTAGCACCCGGATCCAAGGGACCAAGCACAAGGTCGGTCTTCACTGGGCTGCCTGGCGGGCTCTTACGAAGCTCGGACGTAGGGGTGCCCTCTGCCTTCTCCCAATTGGTGTTCATCTTAAGGGTGGGAGCAGCACCCCTGGCAAGTTGTAGTTTGGGCTCAACGGGCGGGCGTGGGCCAAAGGCAGCCATCGGCATGGAGAGAGCTGGTGCTCCGCGGGTGCCGTGGGTACGGGCGCAAGTCTCACGCCATTTCTTCTCAAGCTCTTGGGCAGTCCCCTTCCATTTCAACTCTTGCTCCTTGGTCTGTACAAGAATGAAGGACTATATCAATCACCATTTCATTAGTAGAAAGCATATTTTTTTTACAGGTTAACATAGAGAAAAGACACAAACCTGTGGTTGATCACTGCTGGGCTGCAGCCAGTGTGGCAAACCGGGCTTAGCTACCTCAGGGCGCGATGTGGGCTTGTCCTTCCGCTCCGCTGCAAGTTTGACGAGCTCACGATCGTAGCTACCCTTGCAAAGGAGACACATGGCCGGCTTAGCCATGAGGGGCTGGTCACTCCCTGCCCCTGGTGGCCATCGGAGCGCTGTTTGTGTCACCGGCATAGGCCGAAGTGTAGGTGATAACATCCCCACCGTGTTGCCGAGAAGTCCAGGCCTACAAATTTCAATAACTGATCAGAATGGAACTAAAGGTAGGTCTTCCATCGCATAGTACAAAATTAGACGTCTACTGATACACCAGAAAAGGCAACACACTTTTTGGAGTTGCACTAATCAGATCAACTATCCAACTGTAGTAAAATTTTGGTTATCATGCAAACTACTGTCATCCTTTTACTCATCCAACAACACGGAAAAGGATCATAAGAAATATGAATAACTAAAATAGCAAGAAGAAGAACCTCACAAGACATGGTAAGTCCAACAACCAAGCAGAAAAGGTGAAGACAAACGCACCTGAGAGCAGCGCCGGCGAGCGGCACGCCGCGGGCGATCGGCACGGCTTGGAGGTCCCAATCGGCCTCCATGGTTGGGTGGTAGACCTTGCAGCGGAGGTAAGTGGCGCAGGCGGCGGTACCGACGGCCCAGACCTTGCCGCTCCCGAACCGCCTCAGCAACCGCGCCATCTCAGAAACCACCGCCTTGCCCCCTTCCGACGTTGCAGCTGCCAGGCCGTCCACCAGCCACTTGAGGTCTCCAAGATCAAGAACCACGGCGCCGTGGTCAGCGAGGAGCCTCTCGACCACCGCAGCCAGGTCCCCGATCCTCGTCGCCATGGCTGCCTTGTCGCCGGCGTGCTTGGCGAGCTCCGCCTCGAGCGGCAGGACCTTCGCCCCGGCGAGGGCAGGGGACCCGGCCGTCGGGATCCTCCTAACCGCCTCCTTCAGCACCGCGTCCGGCCCCGCGTCGCCCACGAGCACCGGGTTCCGGCGCGCCGGCTTGAGCATGACGTCGAGCACCTTGCGCGCGTCGTCCCCGGCACCGGCGCCGGCGCCTGCGGCGGCCGCCAGGCGCGGGTTGATGTAGGCGTTGGCGGCGCCGAGGCGAGGGAGTGGAGAGGGGACCGGGGAGAGGGGCGTGGTCCCGGCGAGCGTCGGGGCGGCGGCGGCGGCGGCGGAGGGCGCCGCCGGCGAGGGCGAGGAGAGCGACTGCTCGATGGTGGACTTCACGGCGGAGGAGGAGAAGGAGGCCTCGCGCATGACGCGGCTGACGGAGGGGTCGTCGAGGATGGAGAGCACGAGCTGCTCGAGCTCGACCTTGACGGCGAGCAGCGGCTGCTGCGCAGCCTCGGGGCACCCCCGCCGCTGCTGCGCCTGCGCGCGCTTGAGCGCCGCGACTAGCGCGTTCGACACGGGCGGGCCGGCGCCCTGCGCCGCGGCGGAGGCCGCCGAGGCCGCGGCCGGCAGCCTGTCGAGCGCCACCGAGAAGCAGAGCTCGAGGGCGCGGCACTGCAGCGGGTGCGCGCCACCGCCGCCGGCGGTGGCGGTGCCAGGCCCCGCGGCGGCCGCGCGGTCGCAGGCCTGGCGCAGCAGCCCCGCCGGCGCGGCGAGGAGCGCGGCGGCGACGTGGAGCGGCGTGGTCTGGCCGTGCCTGCGGCGCGCGGCCTCGTCGATGGCCCGCGCCAGCGCCGCCGCCGCCTCCTGCGTGAGCGTCTGCTGGATGGTGCTGAGATCCGCCCTCATCGCCGCCGCGCGCCGCTCATCAATCGATGAGGTGAACCCGGGAAAAAGAATCCTCCTTTCGCCGGGTTATAACTAATTAGTACACCTACTGCTCGGCCCGTCGGCGCCCGGGGAGTCGGAGGGGGCGGAAAAGGGGAGGCTTGGAGGGGAGCGGAGGCGGGAGAGGCGGAGGTATCGAGAGGGGGAAGGAGCAGGAAGGAGGAGTCAGGTGAGGGCAGAGAGAGAAGGTGAGAACTGGACTTAGTATAAAGAGCAGAGCAGAGCAGAGAGAGAGAGAGAGAGGGAAGGAGGCGAATAGAATCTTCGTCTCCTACTTCTCGTCGTCGCCGCATTTCATCACCACACCAGGTCACCGTCCCGTCCCCCCTTGTTACCCGCGCGCACAGGGAAGGAGGTGAATAGATTTCCCCCCCCCCCCTCCTTTTCTTTTTTTATTCTCTATTTATTATAATTATATATATGTATATATATATATTATTTATGTTTTCCATTGGATGGGCGGGAGAGTGACACCCCTAGCAGATCGAGGAAAGACAAAAGGCATCAGGGCTGATCCGTGTTTCCCATGTCCATCAACTGTTCCCTCCATTTAACACGCGACTAGGGCCACACTTGATCTACGCTGTTACATTTTTGCTACTTGCAATTAGGCATGATCTTCTTCGACGGCTCCAAGCATATCGTCTCTAAATCATGTGACACCAAGCCCCTCTCTGCCCTCATCACTACTCTGTGAATCATTTTTATGAAAGTTTTCGATTAATGCCCTGAGGGATTAGGGAATGCATGGGTTATTTTGCTCCCTTTTCCCTGAATGGTGAAGGGAGGTCAAAGTGGGACTATTCCAATCTAAGATGAACATGTGGCGGCCATAAAGGCTAAGGATTGGAAGACGAGAGAGATGAAGGGAAGTGATGTAGACGAGGGAGGGATGATGCTCTCATGCTTATGGTAGGTTAAGTACACGTTGAATAGTAGTGCCGTTAAGATAGAGTTTGGTCTTTTTCACATAATTGCTACGACTATCATAAAATTTAATATCATTTTAATTGGAAAACTATTCATGATTGAAAATTATGTGAGGTTAAATGCCATGGCTTTTTATAATCACACTGTTCGGCTGGCTAGTGGATGGCTAGGCTGTAGCTGCTGTTGCAGCGCAGCCAGCAGCCGATCGTCAGCTGCAGCCCAGCAAGCAGGCGGCAGCCGGGGCATCCAGCCGAACAGCGTGAATATAGAAACCTCTTATGCTGAGAACAAATAACTTAGGTATGCATAGTTCTAGTGCTAAAGCATCGAAGTGGTTCCATATATATATATATATATATGTTTGTTTGTTTGACCTTCCCGCCCTTACGCTGAGAACAAATAGCTTAGGTATGCATAGTTCTAGTGCTAAAGCATCGAAGTATGTTTGACCTCCCCGCCCCTGAAAATCATGAAACCAAACCAGGTTTCAAGATATTCCTCACTCTCAGTGCGTTCTATGCTTATAGTGCGATTGGTTAATAAACCAGGATAGCAATCACACAGTTAATGGCTACCTAGCCACTGGATTAATCTATGGTGCTGGTCAGCTCTTCCAAGCCAATGAAATGGCACACCTTTTCTGGCATCCTCCCACGTTGAGCATCCAACAATTTCATGAATTACCGTATTTTGTTACCAAACGTATGATCAACAAAAAAAAATAATTGGAGACCCTCTTGAGTACTGACCATACCCTCCATTAATAAGACGCGTAACATGCATATCCCACTTGATGTTAATAATCAAAGTCGTTCCCAAGAAAACAGAGAAAAATAAACCATGCCATGCATTTTCAGGAAACATGTTGTGTTGCTGGATGCACAGTAACTGGTTCATGCAACATATGCATAGAAATTTCGATATTTTATACTTTTTTTCCTCTAGAGATGTTATAAAAAAAATCCTGCGTCAGAAAAGTTTATGCATGTATATTTAATTCATTAAAAACAAACACGCTTTCATAATCACAGAAAAATTTCAGGGCAGCAGCTTATCTATCCCATCTGGTCATACTCATCTGGAATCCTGTGGCCTGCAGCAGGGGGGGTTTGGAGCTTGTGGCTGGCATCTTTTCCGGTCTCCTCTCGGCGCATCTTGAAAAGTATTAGCATTAGCTGGCTACCTGTCCTTGAAAGTAATATCCCGGTATGAACAAGGGGGCTCCTTGCCAATCTTGTCCTTGTTTGCCAAAAGGCGTCTTTCGTCATATCCGTCCTAGTTTGTTAATCCAGCTACATACTATTTGCATTGCTTTGTCAAGCCACTAATAATAATCAAAGTTGTCAGGAAAGCGTCGCTGCTGTAAAGACGGCAGAATTTCTTGTGTATATATAGAACTTTGGAAGAGGATTAGGATTGGGGCCATTGGGGGTGAAAAGTAAAGTTCATCCTCTATTGACCTGATAGTTCACTGTCACCTCCAGGTTGGCTTAGCTTAAATCTGAAAGGTCAGTTAATTGGCTACAGAGGTAATCTCAACCTCTGAAGTAAATTAAATTTTGAGGAGAATAAGTTTATGATTCAGTGGATTTTTAGTAGAAAACTGTCTTTAAGGGGGAAAACATAGTACAGACCGTCACGGTTCGATGCAAACAAAAGTACCTACCTTATGTTTCACACAAAAAGTATTTACCATGTACTCCTCCCGTTCTAAATTGTAGGTTGTTTTAGCAAAGTTAGATGCATAATTTTTTATATGAATCTAGACACAGTGTATATCTAGATGCATTGCAAAATCTATGCATCTAAATTTGTCAAAACGATCTACATTTTCGAACGGAGGGAGTAGTAAATAAACAAAAGCTTATTCTTCATGTAAACTAACACTGATTTGTTAGCAAAAAAAATTCTTAATTGAGAACGTGAAAATCTGTTCTCATATTGGTAGTCCGTTGCTATCTATCGCTATTTGCTAGTTCCAGCCATGCATTTGAGAGAGTTTGGATGGCAAATTATAAAGCTTGTAGAATATCATTTTATATATTTATCATGTAGGATACTTCATGTCCCTATTCATCATTTACATTTTCAATGGCTTTTGTCTATCCGTATATAATGAGGTTGGATAGGTATCACAGTCCATCCCCGCCTTCCACAAAAACTGTACGCATAAATAGAAAGACTATTCTAGAAATGTGTAATTAATTTCTAGGTTGTTAGGAAGTCGTGTCTGTGATTAAGGAGCAACAAAAACCAAAAGCATTTGTAGATTGCTAAAATATTAGCAAATCATCAACAAAGTCATGTAACACTATCACTGTCAAGAGTTCCATATTACCCGCTCACTTCTTTGTGGATGCATGGTTGCCACTTATTTTTAATGACAATTTCTACATTTAATATCTCAGACGATTTATGAAGAAATACAAGCATGCTTGGTAGGGAATGAAGTAGGAACCACGATCTAAAAATTGAAACGACAGTGAGAAGTCTAGTCTTCATTGATGTTCTTCTCTGATGGTACGTATCGTGATGGGAAGACCATACTGTTAGAGGATGGAGAAACATATTATCCTTGCAGTTGTAAAGTGGACAGTTCGGGAATTCCTTTGGAGAATTTCCGCTGCGACTAGCTTTTCGCTGTTGATATGAACATATGCATATTGGAGATTGATAGTTCTCGTTATAATGTTCTCGGTCAGGGTAAACATTCATCAATAATCATCAGGGGAGCTCTCCCCTCCCGTTTCATTAAAAAAGTAGCAATGAATTACCTCGCTTTGCAATGTAACTACCTGTCAACTTTCGGTATTTATTTCTACTTACAGTTATACTCCTACTTTTTTATTTAATGGTTTAGACATCAACACGGAGTAATTAACTACTTTCTTTTAGTAGTGAAACATAGTCGTTTGAAAAAAAAAATATTTAGTACCGCAAGATCGATACATTTATGTTTACTGCAATTGCGTAAGTTTGAAAAAATTATCCACTTATTTTCCTTTTATTACAAATAAGGACCCTAAACATACACTGGCAAGCATGATCCATCGTGCCTTCTGTAGCGTAATCGCCGTCGAGAACGCACACACGACCGGAAGCTTTCTGCAATTATAGGCAGGCGTGTACACGCACGCTCCGGCCTGCCGCGGGGATCATACCAACTGGCCTGCCTGCCGCCGGCGTGGTCAAGCAGGTCGGCAGGGCGTCGCCGTACGTCGGCGTCAACCTCGCGCGGCCGCGGTTGGCTGCGCACCACGCCACCACGGCCTACGCTTCCCGCCCGCGCGCCTGCTGCCAGCCAAAAACCGCTTTCCGCGCGCACACGGCCGGGCGCGCTTCCACCCCATTCCATCCATCCGCACCACCGGGACACGGTTTCCACAGAGACAGGGGGCCCTCGAGAAGTACTGGTCGTGTGGTGTTTTCTCCATTATTTTTCCTATCTATACATGTTGTCATTGTTGATAGTGAGGTTTCAATGCATGCTTCGATCGGCGTCGTTCACTACCTTTTCTTTTCTTTTTTTCCTGTTGCGAAGGTCGTCTAGCTTACCCCCTCAAGAAAAAAAAAGGTCGTCTAGCTTTGTACCCGCGAAAAATGGGGAATCCAGACAGTGACACAGCCGGCAAATTTCAAAGGTCTCTGGCGGCACGTGGGGAATGGATCAGTTAAGGACACGGGAAGAGGGGTTCGACAGTAAATTTGTATCGATCGGACGGTGATCGATCTGCCCGGTGGGTCACCTGTAAAGCCCGGCGCCGGCGAGACCAAGTTGCGCGCGCGACAGGGACGGTGGTCTGCGGTGGCGAAGCGGCAGCGCGCGGCGCGGGGGGGCGGGGTTCCCTCTGTCCTGTTTGGCATGATGCCGCGGCCGGCGGCCGGCGGCGCGGTGGCTCGAGCGGCAGCAGGTTGACTACTCGCTCGGTGGAACGGGACGGGCGCCGGCCAATAAAAGCGAAAAGGGCAGGGTGATGGTGGTGGCCTGGTGGGGATCGTCGGCCGATCTGGGATCTAGCTAGCATCCGCCGCTTTCGACGCCGGGCGCTGGAGCTTCCGGCGCCGTCGCGATGCCCCGAAACCAAAGCCAAAACCGCAAAGGTCTCGGGCGCTGCCTCCTCCGTGAACGAGCGAGGTGGCCTCGACCTGTCGACCACCGTTCTCTGGAACTGGAAACTGGCCTGCCCAGCCGGCGGCTTCGTCGCTGCTGCCCGGCCGGCGCAGGTCGGCGCGCACATGCGAAATTGCTGCTGGGCAGCACGGTGGGAGGCTGTGGAGTGGAGCGCGCGTGGCGGTGTGGGGCGGCGCGGCCACGTGCGGCGGGGCCCCCGCGCGGCCAGGCAGTTGATTACCGCGGCGCGGTCGTTGGCCACAAGGAAACGGAGCGCGCGGGGCCTGCAGGTGCCCGGGACCCGGACGGAGGTCTCAGCCTGTCAGCTGCTTGCTCCGTCCGCACACACGGCGGGCGCCCGGGGCGCGCGGCCACACGGGTTCCGGCGCGGCATGCACGGCGGCGTGCGCGTCCGTCCGTCCAGAAGCTTCAGTTCCACGCCAACGGCGGCGGCGACGACCAACGGACCGATCCACAGGGCTGCATGCTGCGGTAAATCGGGGCTCGGCCGCTCGGGATCGCTTTCCCACGAATTTTACCAGGCCTGGGGCCGGTATTCATACGCCCGGCCCGTCGCTACCAGCCACGCTTCTTCTTCGTCGTCGCCGTCGTCGTCGTCGTAAATCATATAGGTGCTGCTCGTTATGGACACGTACTGACGTAACCGTGCCGCAAGCTTGGCATGATTAATCATTTAATTAACTAATTAATTAATCTGCGTGTCAGCTGTTGCTGTTGCTCGATCGTCGACTGAAGGTGAGCGCAGCAGGGCCGCAAGCAGAGAAGCGACAAAATATTTTTAAAAAGTTTGGGTGAACATTAAACTATAAATGGTCGGGGAAGAATGTGACACGACGTAAAATGGTTTGGAAATGCCGGTCAGGATTTGGCGTTCCATCTACCATAAGCATCAGCAGCCTCTCAGTTCCGGCCTGGACTAAGGCTGTCTCCAGCGATATCCTCCAAATTCCATCCTCTACATCCTTCATTTACAGAATTCTCTACAAGATTCTTTCCTCTATATCTCATTTCTCTCCAACAACGTTCTCTAAATCTCATTCTCTATACATTAAACCCTATATTAGAAACGTATTTTGTTCCAAATTTTTGTACGTACGTATTTATCATACCTCAAACGCTATGGACATATTTTATTTTTATTTAATTCAGTGTTTGAAACGTAAAGAAAAGAAACCTGTAGGATTCTCTATTTTAGAGGACCATTTAGAGAACGCTGCTGGAGCAATAGAGAACGGAATCTTCCTCTATATATAGAGTACAGAACGCTTTACAGTTCCCCGCTGGAGACAGTCTAAGAGCAGATGCAGCTGTATATATGCAGGAGCCGTTCTGTACACTTGCTCATCACTGCGTCCAACAAAAACCTAAAAAAAAAATGTATGATGGTCAAGTGCTTCGTAGAAAACAAAAGTATAGCAACCAAAATTTTTAAAACCACCTCAACAGTCGGGCTTTTTAACCAAAATTTCAAGCAATTCTAAAGGATTTCCAAATACTTGTCCATGGATCCCATTTTGGTATAACAGGTCGAGATGGTGCAAGAAGAAAAGTTTCCAAAGAGTACTAAGATTTCTTATTTTCGAGTAGAGTTGATATTGCACGCACGCAAAGATGCCAAATTATAGGATGCGCATCCGTATATCTCCAAGGAAACAAAAAGGATATCCATATCTCCAAACTTCTGTTGTACTTCCTCCATCACCATTTTTATGATAAAGGCCGTAAAATTCCCTTGTCCGTGAGAGCCAAAAGAAACCAAAAATAGGTTACATTTTTACAAGTGAACACCGAAAGTGTATATGACATGTTTCCCCCTCTTTTTCGTACTTTATATCCGTGACTAAAAGTTGGATCTTTATTTCTTTTTCCTTTTCTTTTTCCTTTTTTACGAGGGATTAAAAGATGGGCACGAGAAGCTATTTGCAGAATGAGATTGCAGCGTTTTCACATAACTCACTGTTAAGAAAAAAAAGAATATTTGCGAGCGAGACACGCTAAGGACGGGGAGCTTCGCTTATCTCCAATGCAGGTCCTACAAATTGAATTCAGAGCGTGCCAATCAATTTGATCTGTAATTGATAAGAGAAAATAAATTTAATCCGTAAAATAACAAGAAATCTATCGGCCGGGATTCTGAATAGTTCTACAAACAGCATCCGCCAAAAAGTCCGATTCCAAATCCGATTCCACACGTCCATCGGCTACAGAGCCGAATCATCCAAAGTGAGATTAAGAACAAGAATCTCATGATTAAATACGGTCGTTTAATCGTACTAAATTCACCATCACCATTAGTTGGATCGGACTTAACTGAGATAGCGCTAATAGCAGGGCAACAAATCAAGTAAAATTAACCGATGTATCTAACCAATCAGAACTTGCACTTAGCATGAAGCTCAAATCGGCCAATGGGACCGATTGTGACTACCGAGCCACTGCAACCATGTCATCGTCATGAGACAAACAGATCTAATCGATAAGATTTGACGCAACAACATCATCCAAAGATCGGACCAAACCGAGACAGTTTAATATAATAAGATTCGTTCCGATAAGTTTTACCCATGACAAACTCCAAGATTAATTGTAACTTGATAGTTTTGGTAAAGATCAATAAAGAGATTGGCCAATGAATTGCTGCATGAAAAGGTTAGTGAAAGCTGACAACTCTATGATAATTACCAGATAAATTATAAAATCCACTAAGAACTAGTAAGAGATCAAATGATGCTATCTTACAATAACTTTTTAGAGATCGATAACTTGGTAGATTAAACTAGACGAAACTACAGTGATGCACCGGTAATTAAAGCCTACATAAATATGATAAAACGAGCTTACCAACGAGACGGAGATCGAATCAATTTAGCCCTACTTGCTGAAGAAGTCGCCGAAATATTACTTTACTCCTACTCCTAGGGTTTTTGACGAAGTACCAAGAGGATGTTGTATTGATCGATGATTCTCCTTACAAAACCCTAATATCCACTATCTATAGCTTGAGGCTATGACTTCTAACTTACCACGTTTTAACCAACTTATTCCGAAAGAAAACAACTAAATCTACTATATTTACGAGATATATTTAAAAGAGATAGAACTCCTAGATCTTCAGATGATGTTATCTCCAAGTCCGATCCAATCTGCTCCCAGCCGACGCCTAGGCTGCCTTTGACTATCCCCTAGTCGCTTCAACCCAAATTTCTGACAATTTGACCCGATAGTTGTCTCCAAAACTTTCCTAATCGGCTCTTTTCTTTCTGCAAAATTTTGACATCAACAAACATTCTTTCCTTCATTTTATTTTGCATTTTCTTAATAAAAGCTAATGAGACAATCAAGGAATTACAAAACTTGCACAAAGTGGGCCAAAGGAAATAAAAGAAGGGTAAAGCCTTGCACTAAGAACCCATTTTCTTGAAAAGCACACTAAGAACCCGTGTATGCACAATCTGCCGTGCGTTTCTTCCATTGAATATTGCCAAAGCTAGCATGATCATATCCCAAACTCATCGCATCCCTCCCTTTTCCCCTCTACCAAATCGAGACAATGCAGTGGCAATATAGCATTATCTAATGAGTCCCTTTCTGACCCCCAAAAGACCATGCTTGCCTCATCTGTCCGAATTCAAGAACCCATGATCCCGTGACTAGGCCCAAAAAGGTGCCCTCCCATAGTCTCTCTCCCCATCATGCTCCTCTTGTTCTTTGTTTAAAAACAAACCTAAAAGTTCATCACGATGTTGCTCTTCAAGTAACCATATCGGTTAGTCCAACTATCTCTTGTCGGCAGCTAGTGGATTATTCTTTGGTTGATTCGACGCGTATCATCAGCAAGGGTTGCAAGTGCAAACAATTGATAATCTTATTAAATTAGGTGAACAGATTCAAAGACAATGCGCTGGAAGTCCATAAACAATTAATGGTGTGACTTCGGGTGTGCTTCTGTAAACAAATAAAAAACCGAAAAAGCACTAACGTGCGTGTAAAAATCATGGATTAATCTTTACGAAGTTAAAGGATTTAATTTCCATCCACAAATTAAACCCACTCACCTGAAAACTGAAATCGTCGGCGAAATCTACGAAATTAACTTCACCAGAAGCTATCCAGAACAAAGAAACTAAACAATAGTTCCACTCCATTATTGGGCGGCAAACTCAGCATCCAATTGCTGATTGTGTATATGCAACTTTTCCTTTGCGCATAGTGCTCCTCCCTTTGCATAGTTGCAGGTCATGCTTGAAGCAACAGCAAATTAAAAAACACCCTTACCCTTGATAAAGCGGTGGCAACAAGGAAAAGAGGCTTTTGGCAGGATGCCTAAATAAGCAGAACTCCTTTGGCACCTAAATGGACTCCACTCACACTCACTCTGAGACTGGAGGAGTGGCTGCTTTTGAGGAGAATTTTCCTTGGGAATTTGATGCATCAATAAAGGTAGGGGAGGCCAATCATTCCCCTGGAATGTCTCAAAGTGTTGCTCAAAAGGCCAGGGACAATGGAGTAGAAAGGACGTGCAGTGGTGGGGTGTGCTTTCCAAATGTGCTCTCCCCTAAAGCTCCTTTTGGATACCTCAAAACAAATGCACCTAGAAGGCCCAAGATGTTGCTGTACTGCTAGCTTGCAGTACTAAGCACTACCATGTAGTACTACTAGTCATCTTTTAGCATGAAAAACATGAGCAGATTCAGTAGGCAAGTAGGCAGGTATGCCTGCTTTTGTTGAGTTTGCTCTAGTGATGACTGCTGCCTTATCTGACGGTGCTCTATCCTTTATATGTGTGTAAAAGGAACCTGAAGTTTTCACAAGTGAAAAGTTGCGGGTGGAAAGCCTGATCCAAAGTGAGATGGAAAGCGGAAAGCACCATCATCTGACAGGTAAATCTACTGAGGTGTTCACAAGAGCATGTCGTCCTGATATGCAGGGTAAAATGATGTCTGCAACTGCTTTTGTCTCCCATCCCCTCTGCTTTCTTGCACCTTTAAGTCTTTTCAGTAATAGCTACCCTTCATGTGTGCAAATAAATCACAAATATAACAAAAAAGAAGTCTATATGCAGGTGCTATACATTTATTCATGATACCTGAAGGAAATTGTTGTTGGAAAAAAAGGATGACCAATGAGATGTGCACCTTCTGATGGATATTATTTCCCGTAAACTACATGAACTAATTTACAAGAATAAATCAATATCACACCCAAATTGATTTCAGTGACTAATTTTGGAACACGCTATGTAGCTCATGACAGTCTGAAAATTTATTTAATTAATTGCACATGCATAGCAGCTTTCATTTCCAATAATTACATTATAGTTGTATTAGTGGTCCTCCAAGTCTTCAAACCTGTCCTCCCACCTCATTCAAGCTCTAACTTCAGTTTTTGTTAGTACCACAATTTTCTTGGCTGTACTACTTAAGTCCATCTATTAAATAGGTAACGGAGAAAAAAAGGATGGTTGTGATGTGGATCGGATAGCTACTTTAATTAAGCAGGCATTAAATCTATGAACCTGAACTAATTAAACAAGTTCATGATTCCTTGTTATCGTCCCACATCATCTGTTTTATGCCACGCACTCAAGAGAGGATGGGCATTCATAAGTAGCATATAGGTAAGCATAAGGACACAACAGCAAACAAAACAAAACTTTTAGGATCCAAACGAAACATTCATATAAATTCGAGGGCAACCAAAAATAAATATTTTTAAACATGATTTTATTTCTAATTTTTTCGGTATATATACTGAGGCAAAATTATACAATTGTGTTTGCTAAAAAAGAAAGCACTCCTCGATATCTTGAAGAGTAGCAAAAGCTAGTTAGTGGCTAAGCATGATAAATGCAAAACCAATTAGTGAGGCTTTGGAATAACCTAAAGCTTGGAAAGAGGTGCTGGCATTCCATGCATATGTCCGTATGAACAAGTGAGCCTAACCCCCTGTATTGCTATGGTGGATGCTGGACAAACTTTCCATGGGAATAAATAATGGCCAAGAAAAAGGATTGGCCCTTTTCATGTGCTCACTGCTCCATCCCCTGCCTTCTTTTCTCCAATCATCAAGGACAGTGGTGGGTTCCTACACTTAAAACAACACAGCACACAGTGGTGGGGACAATCAAACTAAATGTATGGGAGTGGTAGCTTTTGTATGCTATGTGAGGAAGAGAGCATCAATGTGTAAGCTAGCTAACAAAGCCCTCGAGGAGTTGAGACCACCCTTTTCTCTTGTGGTCCTGCAATGTCCTCTCTCTAGCGTGTCATTGCTCCCACAGCCAAGACAACTGTGTAGAGAACAACTTTTTTTATTTTTAAAAAAATTATATAATAATGATACTGTTTGTGCTCCAAGAATTAGCAAATAATCAAGTAGGACAATTGGATATATTTTGATTGTGATATTCTTTCTCCAAAACGAAGTCATGTAAAGGCAATAATTAGGATGTGGAAGAATCTTTTGTTTAGCCCCTTTTTAGTTTTTTTCCCCTCACGTTCACATCGTTGTGGTTCCTTTTAGTTGCTGCTAGTAGCCTAGTACTGCTTGTACCTAGCATGCCATGGGAACTTGTTCAATGTAAAATTGATTGCTTTCTGTGGCCTGCAAAAGTTGCTCTTCTTTTGGGAGTTCTCATGTTTGGCAGGTCGGTCACCCTCAATGCCAACCATAGGGCAGTGCGTCCCACTAAATGAGTTCCCACAAGGTACTATACACATGACAGCGACGAGCAAGCTACAAATTTATGCAAGCCCATAATACTGTCAAATAGAGGAGAACTCGGATGTATAAGTTTCAAGCCCAATATGTTTATGAAAAACGACACTCTGTCATGCCAGCAGTCATCGACTACGGCATGGACGATGATGGGTGGGCTCTGTGCTGGCCAATCAGGGCCCACGGAAATTTATGCCCGGAGGCCCGGCCGGGAGTCAGCAGGCATCGCATTTGCGTCTGGGAAAAGGGAATGGGCCTGAAAGGAGGGAGGGAGGTGTGGGGACGGGGTGCATTGACGAGCTGCAGACTTTTGCGGTTGGAGCGAAAGCAAACCAGGAGGAGCTCATTTGGAGAACAGCGGCCGGGCAGCGAATGAGAGCCTGCTGCATGCATCTAGCTGCAGTGGTGGTACCGTTGCTCCTTCATTTCATGCTCATCCGGTACTCCGTCCGTTCCTCGTCCTGCAGCGAGAATTGTGATCGGGTACCATCATTTCGCTCTTCTTCTCGTCCTGAATGATTGAAAGTGGGCTGCATGCACAACCCAATATGGTCTACGAGACACAAACAACACCTGTTTGAAGATGAAACAAAGAATAGTGAGTGAAACCATATGCGCTTGCTTATGAACACAAATGATACGGAGAGAGCGCAAACGAATCTAGTATAGCGCCAACCTTACGTTGTTAATTTGTATAGTTTTAGACGTTGATGGTTGGTGTTAAAAGAGCGTCCGAACTAGGACAAACCTAGAGAGAATTATAGTTGCGATTGAAAAGAAATAGAGAAAACATAAACATCGTCGTATATGTGGCACCCACACACACACACACACACACACACACAAACACACACACGCGCACACACACACACACACTACAATGTGGGCATCAGCGTCTTGATCTCCTGCTTTCAATTTTGGGACAGCTGGGGAGTAGCAGGGAGCGAGTGAATGCATAAAGCGACCTATGATGAAAAGGGTCCAAGGGCAAGAGGACAAACGGCCCATCTCAGTCACAGATCGAGGATCCGAGGGCCCTGATTAATGGTTCTATTAATGAGTGCAAATAGAATGTGAAGATGAGTAACTCCATTATTAAAAAACATACATTGCCCATGTTTAGTCAACATAACATTCGTGTTTTTTGTCAGGCAATTGCATGGTCAACAATTTTCTTCATTTGCAATTCAAAAAAAATAAGTATTTACTAGTACTTTTCTTCTTTTCAGAAGATTAATGGTGCTGAGATGACGATGCATTACAAGAGGATACCGTCATGTATCTTTATTAACCAAAGTTCTATTAGATAGAAAGAATCGAGCTATGTTTGGAAGCTAATTAAGTAAGTTAAAAAGCATCCATTCTAGCAATGACAAATATCATCTCACATTCTCACCAGAGTTAGTTAACCAGCAAGATTTCGCAGCAAACGACACAGCTCGATCTGTTCTCTGGTAGTTCATTAAAGGTACGAAAACTGAATTTCACATCTAACCAGGTTTTGACAAAACCAGTACTATTCACCATGTTTTTGAAATTTAAATGACCATTAAGATTTCTATACTTATTCAATAAGATAAAGAAAGTATTAGTGCTAACCTTTTCCCGATTGATTAATTTTATTTACTTGGATGGGCCATTTTTTGCATTTCAGCAACTTTTGTATGATCCACAGTAATAACTGAGAAACGTAAAAGGTTACCACATTAAATGATGCTCTCTAGTTTATATACATGCGTGGTCGAGATAAATTGAAAGTAATTAATCTCATTCTTTCAAATCATTATGCAAAAGTAGCAGTAGAATCAGAGTATGATCCAAGCTTCCTGATCGTTGGGGAAAGAATTCCTTTTTCACATATATAGTACTTTCCGTTGACCTATAACGTGGAAGTCAGAGTTTAGTACTAGTAACCAAGATCCAAGATCCTAGACTGATGCACATGGAAAACTTTCTCAACTGTGTCCTCTGTTTGAAGAATCATTTGTGTCAGAATAATACGAAAATTCCAACATAGTGATATTTTTCTGCAGGCATGGCGCCATATAATGGAAAGAGAGTTAACAAAGATTTTAATAACTGTGACTCATATGCCCCGCTTGGATATTAGAACTGAACTTTTTTCGCTCACACTCACAGGGAGAAACTAAGTATTAATTCAATACACCTGAAATAGTAATTCAAACCTTCACTATTATCTCCAAACTCAAACAGAGCTGTCATGAAAATTTCGAACTTCCAACTTGAGTTTTCAGACTTGAATCTGAAGATCAATCTTTCAGGTCAGCAATATATACTAGAAAACAGGAAGATTCCTACAAGGCTACAATGTAACACAGGCCCATGTACATTGGTGGTCTCTGTTGTTGTGTGTAACCCATGATCCCACATATTGTAATCAACGCCATGTCTCCTTTTATTGGGCCTGTTTGGGACAGCTTATGGCCCAGCTTGTGAGCAATTTTAAACCGCGGGCTGGCCAAACGCTCCGCTTATGGGCCGCTTTCCCCACCAGCGCTTGCCGACCGCCTTCATGAAACGAGCAGCCGATGCTGACCAGCTTCCGCAGCTTATGCGGTGTAAGTGCCCTCACAGATCATCAAAAATTACCCGCTTTTGCCATCGTACAAATAGGCTGCCTCCCTCTCCACCCGTCTCGCTTCCCCAATCCATTCCCCCCGCGCCGCCCCCCTGCGTCGGGCCCCGGCGCCGCGCCGCCCCCCCACGCCGCGCCCCCTCGCGCAGCTCCCCTGCGCCGAGCCCCCTGCGTCGCCCCCCCCGCGCCGCTCCCTGCACCGGCCCCCCGCGCCGTGCCCCCGCGCCGCCCCCCGCGCCGCGCGCCGGCCTGCGCCGCCCCCTGCTTCGGCCTGCGCCGAGCCTGCGCCGCCCCCTGCGCCGCCCTTCCTGCTCCGGCCCGTGCCGCCCCTGTGTGAAGGTATTGGCTCTGTTGATTGCATACATGTCTATCTCTGATCTTTTTTTTTTTGGAAATACCGAGTATTTTTATTCGAGGTGGAAAATTAGTAGAAGACAATCTGTGTCTCAAATGCATTTAAATGATCGTTTTCAGTATAATTTGATTCAATAATGGAAAGAGATTCCTAGGAAACAAACACACTGTGAAAATTCAAAGAATTTTCTAGAGGCTAATATGAAATAAAAGAACACTCATCATAATACTAGGTAAAATGATTGCAACTGTCTACAAGTAAATGTGCAGCGCATAGCTACAAGTACTGTCCATAATTTTAGTAGCACATATCCAAACGAGGTAAAATGATTGCAACTATCTTATGAAAAACTTGAGAACTCCAAGGTGTATAAGTTTTGCCACTGAACAACTTGAGAACTCCAAGGGGAGGGGTGAGAGGGTGTGACAAACATCAAATAGTATGTATATTGAAAACTATAGAGAAGGCAGATGTGTTAGAAACTTGTTTGACCATGTGCACAGCAGACTGCTATATCACAATTTATTTTGTCACTCGCTATATTTTATCTTAAGTCTGAGTTTGAGGATCATTAGTCAAAAATTGAGGCCGAACATTGAAATTTAGAGTTTGGCAAACTTGAGAGTGAATACTTTTGTTGAATTTTTTGAATGCATAGATGGAGAACATACCAATGCCAAAGACTAGGAAACCCAAAGCGCAATGGGATGCAAATGCCGCACAAATTTTTAATGAGATATGTGTGGAACAAGTCTTGGCAAATAACAGACCACAAGGTTGTTTGAACAACAAAGGTTACGCCAACCTTATTAGCCAATTCAATGAACGGACGGGTAGGAATTACACCCGTGTTCAAATGAAAAACTGATGGATGCATTGAAAGCTGATTTTACCACATGGAAGACACTACTTCTTAGTGCGTCTGGATTGGGAAGAGACCCAAAGACCGGTACAATTGCGGCTAGTGATGATTGGTGGGAAGAAAAAATTCAGGTAAGCAACCTTGTATTTGATTTTGTTGTATTTTCAAATTATGTTGTTGTATGATAATATAAACTCATAGAGTTTTTGTGTTTCAGGCCATGCCGTTATGCAAGAAATTTAGATTTTCCCCTTTGGATAACGAAGAAGATGTTGAAATCATGTTTAGTGGTGCGTCCTGTACCAATGCGAATGCTGTGGCTCCAGGTGCAAAAGAGGGGTCAGCTGGTAATGATAAGGATAATGGTAGTGATGATGTCCAAGAGCTACATCCAAGTGCTGTTGAAAAACAACCTGCGAAAAGAGGTGCTGCTTATAAATCTCCAAAGAAGGGGAAGAAAAATTTTAGAGATATGCAGTTCAAGCGATTTGTGGACTCATTTGTGGAGAAAGCTAGTTCAAGCTCTGCAACTTCTTCACCCACTGATCATGCTAGGCAAGAGATAGCAGAAATGTTGCAATGAGTCATTGAAGCTGGGGCATGTGAAGGAAGTGATGAACATTTTTATGCCACGCAACTCCTCATCAAAAAGGAATTCAGAGATGTGTTTGTCACTCTTAAAACCCCTGAAGGGAAGCTCGCATGGCTTAAGAGGACTTGGGAGGAGAGGAAGAAACGCTAGAGATTACTAGTGTATTGTATTTTCAAATTATCATTTATATTGTATCTTTAATTTAGTGTGTTGTATGCTGAACCAGTTATGAATTTTGAACTTTGACATATGGTTTTCAGTTATCTGTACAGATGGCTTTCATTTGGTATGTTCTTATGGATGTGCGGTGCACCTCAATCAGTTCGGCAAGCAAAGCATATTTTTTCACATTCTTTAGAAACTGTGAGTAGGAGGTTCAATGATGTCTTAAAAGCTGTGAATCTTTTGGCTGCCAAAAATATCAAACCCATAGATGAGACCTTTGCTGTGGTGCATCCAAAAATCCGAGAGCATAGATCCTGGCCTCATTTCAAAAATTGCATAGGTGCAATAGATGGAACACATATTGAAGTCATTGTTCCACCATCTGAGCAGGCAGTGCATATGAATCGACATGGATATTGCAGTCAGAATGTTATGGCTGTTTGTGATTTTGATATGAGGTTCACATTTGTGGTGGTGGGATGGCCTGGGTCCGCTCATGATACTCGCATATGGAGGGACACTGTGTTCAATAAATACAAAAATAATTTTCCACATCCTTTCGACGGGAAGTATTATCTTGTTGACTTAGGTTACCCAAATAGAAAGGGCTATCTAGCACCTTATAAAGGTCAAAGGTACCACATCATAGAATTTTAAAATGCTGGCCAACCAATTGGGTTGAAGGAGTTGTTTAACCATGCTCACTCATCGCTTAGAAATGTTATTGAGCGTTCATTTGTGGTGCTGAAAATGAAATGGCGCATTCTTTTAAAAATGCCGAGCTACTCAATGGAGAAGCAATCAAAGATTATAATTGCTTGCATGGCATTGCACAACTTTATTAGAGATAGCAATTTGAGTGATAATAACTTTGATACACTTGCATCTGATGAGACATATGTTGATGGGGATGCGAGAACTACTACTAGTTATGTTGGTGATGAGGAAGATACGTGAGATGTACGAGATGCTATTGCGCAAGCATTGGCTGGAGGATATTGATAACGTAATTTGCGCAAAAAAATGATGTAATGCCACTCTATTATGTAATTTATAATGATGTTATCTAATTTATAATTAAGTTATCATTATCTTATTTAAGAGTAATTTATGATTAATTGTATGATATATTTGTGTTGTTAATAATTCTATTATTGTTCTGTTGTAAAAATAAATAAATATATATCTGTACATAAGAAATACATGTATTCAGTACACAGTAAGGGTATTTCAGTTATTTCTCACTACTGACAGGATTTCAGCCCATTCAATAAGCAGTCTGCCAAATATTTAACTTCTGTGACCAGCTGTTTCTTTAGCAAGCTGCTTCTCTGGCCAGCTAGCCACCAGCTGACTTCTGAATAAGTTTCAGCTGTGCCAAACAGGACCATTTGGCCTCAAGAATCAAGATCCGTCACATGAGCCTCACACTCTCCCTGACCTATTAATCAATTGCGTGGTTAGAATCCAGTGGTGGTCAAAAGCTGCATTTAGTTGTTGATGCATCAGAGCTTAAACCGCGTTTGCATCCATGGACGAACCTAGGGTTGACCCTGCAGGCTAGCAGACCAGCTACCTCCAGCTCGGCGTCCGGGACGGTGGTGTGTGTATGAGAGAGAGAGACCATAAACAATGCAACTGTACCATGTGACAAGAAAATTCCAAATTAGTATTAATTTCAGATGCAGTACACATGTATGCGTGTCGGTGGCAAAAGTCTAACTTCGTCTGTAAGCCTCTTGTCTGCCGAAATTTCAGACTGCATATACCGCCACTTCAGTTTTATGCTGTTTGATCAACTTACTACAGTTCTACTATATTCAGTATTGCTTGATCATATACTTCGGCTTGTAGGATGATTCTGGTTAGATATATATAGGACCCAAATCAGAAGTACTAGATAAAATTCTATTGTGTTTATGAATTATGCAAGATTCTATTGAGTTTATGAAAGTTGTGAAACAAAAGCTCAAGGCTTTCCGCGCGTGAAACGTTACGAGGGAAATGGCATGTTACCCTACCGTGTTTGATGGCCGTGTACATATATATGCTTGGAGGCAGCATTTGACCCTCATGGATTAACAAATGCTGTTACGCGAGCGGTGATCCGGTGATTGACAGGTATTCATGTAACCCACAGCTTGGCAATCAATTAAGATCTAGGGCATTACACCGACAGAATTTATTTGTGTTCAGGCATATATTTGTTTGAGGAAGTGCTTGGAGTTGGTGTTGTGTGCCTTGATGAATGATTCTTGCTGTTCCTGCTTTATGGCAGAGTAATTGGTAACGCATAGGGTTTTGTGTGTTCAGGATGCACTGGGTTGTTCCCCACAACAAGGTTTAAGTATTTACTTGGCTGCAATGGTGCCTTCAACTGTCTATAAAAGCAGGAGTGTATACAGTTGCACATCCTTTACATCAGTAAAACAGTAGTGAGTTCAGTCATGCATCTGCGGAGTGATCTACTCATAGTTAGAGCAAACTACTGATAAGTCTACAAAAAGTGTATAAGTTAGCTGATAAAAATTTCCCATCACAGAGGAGAAGCTGATGCATGCTTAGCAGATTTGCAATGCTGACACATATAGACTGTAACTCAGTTGGTCATCAGTTGCTGCCTGATATCAGTCCTAATGCTAGATCCACCATTGCTTGTACTGAAGATCGACCTTACAGCGTGAATGCATATTTGCGACCCACCCGCAAGAGATTTCCATTTGTTTCCATGCGACATTGATTTGAACTTCAATTAAAGATCAGAATGTCTAAGGTTATGGTACTACTATACGTTTAGTTATGTGCACTAGCTAGCCAGTTCATCCACTTACCAGGTTATAAATGGAAAAATATATGCATGGGAGACGTGTATGACAGTATCTGTGCCCCATCCTTTCTTTGCACAGGGTGACACTAACTTATTGACAAGCAATGCAACAGGGTGTTATTCAATTAATAAGCTAGAAGTTACTAACAATTTGCATTATCTAGCCATATGTCGGTCTTAGCTTTGGTATGTGGAGGAAAAGATGCCAACATACCCTGTATGCAGTTAACAAGTCTAACTTGGTGAAGATGCCTGTAATGCATTACATTACAGGTAAGGATGCAAGTGGGTACCCAATAGCATTTTTTGTCAGCTAATTAATTATGATTGCATACCACTCTAGTTCATTTCTCCTCCTAAATTATTTACGTAGAATGTCATTCTAATTTATTTTATCAATTTTTTAGGTCGACCCAATGATCCAAAATATATATAACTTGCATCCCTGATTACAGGGTTCTTCACGTCCGTATGGTCCCATTGATTCTGCCGTATATTGTTTTCCTGCTCGATTGCTGATGAATGATGAGCATGGATGACAGAATGCAACTCACGTGGCGCCCTGTTGATCTATGCCTTCCTGTGGCAGAACTGCTTGAATTATTCCGGTTCAAGAGTGCAGACCATCGCTATACAGGCGACATGATCTCAACGCACTTCAAACGGAACAACCCAATAGTTTGTCGGGTAACGTCCTGATGAAACCACCGAATTCCGGATCGTCAAGCGTACCTCGCACGAAGGTAAGTCCAGAGATACAATCACCGTCACATTTTTACAACATAGGTCCAAATAGTTGGTACAAACCAGTACGGTAAACCTAACTAAAAACAAATTTATACAGGCAATGTTTGAAAACTTCAAGTTTTAATAAACATTATTTAGAGATGGCAGCAGAAAGAAAACACGACTACTCGTCGCAAAAGTAGGCACCATACTTAGCCCAAAGCATAGTGTCATTCCGAAGGGTCATTGCCGGCTAGGGACGGATCCCATTCCACGGATCAACCAGGCGGTAAAGTGCAGGGCCATGGGGAACTCACAAATGAGTCCTCGAATGACATACCTGAAAACCACGTTACTAGCAAGGCTGAGTATACTAATACTCAGCAATGCTTACCCGTCAATTGGGTATACTTAGCCCATAACTAGACCATAAGAGGTTGAAAGGCTCTAGGTTTCTTTTGCTGAAAAGCAACAAAGAATATGTCCTTATTTCCATATTTTAGCTTTTAGGTTCTAGTTCAATTAACCATTCTAAGTGAGCATCTATACTAGACAAGCAAGGTAGATATTAAAGCATACATCAATATTGTTCCATCAACTGTTACTTTTGTTACTCTATGTGGCAGAAGTATCAAGCAGTCTCAATCACCGCGAGAAACGGACGATTCCTGAATCAAATTTCATAACCTTGTAAGGGATCCTAGCTCACACGCTTGGAAACTTTCCTTTCCGGGCAACCATTCCCCTCATATTCCGGGTCATGGATCAAAACCACCACAAGCAACTTAGGACCATACGCACTTCCAATGTGCAGGACGTACGTCTACAACGTGACTGTATGACTGTACTCCTGTCTGCTATGCAGAATGTACTCCCACACATCGGTGCATATGAATATAAACAAAGAAAATTCGAGTGGTGGGAGACGTCCACTTGCCGGGCCAATCAGGTACTAGGCTTACCGCGTACCATATTTACGGTATGTGGCTAGTACTTTCAAACACTTGACCATCAATAACACACACTGCAGCCTTATCAAATTGACCAACACAGACGGGGTACCATTCCAAATCATGGTACTGCACATAACCCCATCCGTGATCCTTATAGTGATTGGTAAATAGTAAACAATCAGCTCCTATATCGCGCGAGTGACAGGAAATCACTCGACTTCTGCCGGTCCTATTAGCAGAGCATCTACTTGATAAGGACTCGAAAACATTACATAGGTTCCTGTGTTTCATGCAACTAGGGTTCCATAACAACTCCTAACACTTAATGCACAAGATAAATATATAACAATATAAGTGCATAGTTTAAAATACTGGGTTATGCACCGGAGCTTGCCTTCACTGGTGAGGCTGGGGTCAGTAATGTCAGTATGTTCCGAATCTAGGTTCGGGGCTTCAGAAATACCCTTGGTGACATTTACTTGAGCTTCAGAAATACCCTCGTCGGGTTTCGGGATTAGCTCGTAGGTACCGTCGGCGAGTGTCGTCAAATCTACATGATATGCAATAATTTGAAGCAAATGGTTATTATTTTGTTTTCACGATAAAGTTGCATTCCAAAAAGATTACATTCGGTACATCACTGCAAGACTTAACTAATTTTGTACAAACAAAAAGATTTGAAAGAATAACTTAAGTAGAGTTTCTGGTGTAAAAACTTTATTCCAAATGGCTATCGGTGAAGATTACTACAGAGCTGATCGAATCTACTTCACAGCATGCTTTTCAGATAGCTTATCCAGCTGATTAGGGTATGCATTAGCTGTGATTTTTCTTCAGCAAAAGTAGTCGATAGGGGTGTAGCCGATCGACATGTAGTCGATGGGCATGTGGCCGATGGGTGTGCAGTTGGCAGGCATGTATTTTACAAACAAGACCCTAGAAAGAAACAGAGGCTTGCATTTGGGTATCTAATCGGCTTAAACAAAATAAGTCGAGCGGCGATGATTAAAATCCGGCGAAGAGGCTCACCGGCGGCGAGGGAAGGGTGGGAAAAAAAAAGGTCCAGGAGTTCACAGTGGACTTGGGGTGGTTGGAATCGTAGAAGGGAAGCTTGGATTCGGCAGTTCGACCAGAAACAGAGCCAGCGCGGCGAGGTTCCGAAAGCGGAGACGGTGTTCCGGTGACTGGAGTGTAGGAAGGCGAAGGAAATTGGTCAGGGAGCTTCGGCATGGAGATGTGGTGCTGATGGTGCTCTTGGCGAGGAAGGAGAAGGGGTGGAACTTCGGTTTGACTAGAATTAGAACGGCGGCGGAGAGTGAGATCGCCGGCGCGATGTTCTGGGCTGCGCGTGCACGAGAGGAGGAAGAAGAGTGGATCAGAAAGGGGCAGTGAGATGTGGCGGTGCTGGTGGAGCACGAAATTGGAGAGGAGGAGCGGCGGAGATGGCTGACGGCGGTGGACAGAGGAGCTCCGGTGAAGTAGTCGAGCGGGGAAAAGAACAGGAATGCGGTGCGCGTGAGGGAATAAAAGAAAAGAGACGTTTACTGGGAGCATCCCCGAGCTAAAATGAGGCACATGGCCGGGCGGCAAGCAGCTGCTGGCGGTCGACGGCGCGCGTGGTGGCTCTGGCGGGCGGCGGCGCGATGCGTCCGTGCGAGGAGGAGCCAGCGGGGTTGTTTAAGCGGCGGGCGGGCTAGGTGGGAGCCATGTGGCGCAGGAAGAGCGGCGAGGGGGCAGCTGGCGGCCGGGTAAACACCAGCGATGGGCGGTGGGCGGCGCTGCAGAGAAATAGAGAGGGGAAGCAGGAGGAAGAAGATGAGGACCTGTTCGTAAATTTTGCAAAAGTTCAAAAAGTTCACTGTAAAGTAAAATTTTCTTCCAAACTATAGCTCTAATGAAAATATGCCCAAAGTCAAAAGTGTAGAGCTTAAAAAGATCTATCACTTTGCTTTAGGGTCCAACTTTAAAATAGTTAGGGTTTTGAAATTATTTTTAAAACCAACAAATCATTCAATTTCAAATAAATCCAAAATAAGTTTTACCTTTTTACTGAAACCTTGAAGCATTTACACTTCTTACAGTGGTTAAAAAGTGAAAATTTATGTTTGCAAATCAACCCTTCACATATTTTTAAATTACCTTCCATTTGTACAGAATTTACAAAAAGAACCCTAGTTTTCCAATATTACAAAAATACCCTTTTAATGGATTTTTAAGTTTTTAAAGGCATTCATCAAAACAAACACACACTAAGCTCCAACAAGCACAACTTCCTACTAGAAATTAATGTGTCTAGCTCCTAAGTACCTGAAATGTCAAACTTCCATCATAAGTATAATATGTAAATGGTCTAATGGAATATATAGATCATATATATACATCAAATGCATGCATGACATGGTCTCATTATTTGGGTGGTATGACGGCCTAAGGTTTGGATGATTTTCTACTAGTGAAAGATATATCCTTGTCATGATAAAACAACTTGTGTTGGTAGGTTTTCAGTTCTTCGGTAAGAAAAGGTGGACAATCGTCTAGTATATATATACTTCAACAATGGCAACTTCTCTAAAATAATGGAAACACCAGTGGACTAGGTTGATTATATGTGTGAGCCACACTATGCACTAGAGAAACTATTAGTCAGTGTTTCCTGATTATTTTTGTTCAATATCTTGGTTCAAAGCTAGCTTATTCATAAACAATGCAGTAGTACACATAAATATCAAGCATCTATATATAGAAATATGGGCGTTTCTGAATTATTTGGCTACAATATTTTAGTAAATAATTTACATTGTCTAACCATAGGGCTTAGCTTGGCGTGTGTCAGAAAAGGTGCCAACAACACACGATCTGTATGAGGTTAAATAACAAGGTTTAGTCATCTCAAAATACATGTATAAATACATTGCATGTTAGCTAGGGTTTCTATGCAACTATGCCTATTGCCATGGCCTATGCTAGTATTTGACAAGTAAGTTCCGTGTGTGTTTCTAGGACAGAGGATCTTCATTTATTAACCATTAGGTTTATAGTTGAGGCATTCAAGTATGCAAGGGGCCGGGTTCTTCATTGAGCCTCAAAGGTCAATACTTCTAAATTTTTAGAGCTTTATTGATCTCAGGTAATTACAACAAGGTGACACTAGTTTGTCGGCTTCTATGGATTTGCTTTGTAAGGCTGCGTGCATCATCGTTATGCAGAGGCTGGGAGTATTTCAAGATCTTTATATCAACTCGATGTAGCGATTTGGCATCCAATAGAACTTCCTTTATTGGAAAAAGCATCATGGTGATACAACCAGTCTAATAAGACCACTACTCCCGGTCCATGCACAGTAATGATACACACATAATCAAATTATTAGAGGAAAATGACATGGCATCATGTATCATGCCACAATGAACTACAGCAAAATATAATTATCTTCAGTTTTGTGCACCACCATAGCGGTACTTGGACTACAAGGAAGGTTCTCCAAAAAGCAACACCTCCAAGAATGAGATGACATGCATCCGTGCCGTTGTTGCTCCAAGGAGACATGTTTTCACCCTGGAGATCCAATACTTCAAACTCCAGAGTCCAGACAATGCCTTTAACAAGGAAGAGATAAAATACAACCATTTCCAGGTAAGACCAGCTATATTTCTCCCTTGAGTCGATCCATTAATTGGTACCCAACAAGTATCACCAAATCAAAATCCTCCAATGTTGCTCCTCTCCCTTTTGGAGTCCATGCTGCCATACCTATGAGTCTTAGCCAATTGCAGTCAACTGCACTCCCAAAGACATATAGACCTTCTTTCTATGCAACACCATACTACGACAATGTTGCAAAATAGCTGGAATATTTCCTGGAATGCATCGATGTTGATCCATATGCTAGCCAGACGATCGAAGGGGAGGGTTATGAAAGTGGGGTAAAGGGAAAATACCAGCACAGATACTAACTTTCCGTGTGTTGGCCCTTAATGTGGGCTGGCATGAATACATGGACTATCCGTGCTGGCACCGGTTGCGGGTCCACTTGGAGTGTTGGCATGGCTATATAGCCGCTCATAGCCCAAACCTTACCCATTTGTACTCCTCTCCCCCCACTACCATGGCGTCACATCCAAACCCTTGCTTCTGCACTAAAACCTAGCTCCGCGCCTTTGTCGCCTTCTCCCTAGATCCTCCCTTGGTGCGGTCCCCTTTCCACCTCTTTCCAGGTGGGCCCACTGAAGGTCACGGACGTAGAATTAATAATTTTTCCAACAATTATATTTTGACGATGAACATTTTTTCTTAAAATTTCAATGGGAATGTCTCTAGTTATAATTGCAGCGTGAATTAATTTGTATTTTTTGAGGATTGCCTACAGTGACGGTGTTGGCTAGTAATTAGCACTAGTAGGATATCCTAATATCTACTGGATGTAATTAGCATCACTAGGGATACTCTATTATCTGTGTTGGCTTTGATGCCGGCATGAATGCTTATCCCTCTTTAGTGCCACTTTTCTAGTGTCTGTTTGATAATATAACAAGCCCGGATAAGATGTTTTGCAGTAGTATAATTCTATCAGAGTAAGAGGTCACGAGTTAGATTTTGGGCTAACACATAATTTAAAGAGAAAAAAATAGGTGTGGGTCCCTAATCAAGATTGGCTTGTAGCTCTATGCTTGATATTTAAGATACGGTGGGCGCAATTGTGCAAGGCAATATAGAGTATATATATTCCCAACTTTTCTCTAATAATTTAATCATATTTTTGAATGGTGCTTATCCCAGCAGAAATTTCCTTTTCTCTTCTCTTCGTGAGATGACAAGAGGGCACGGTTCACTACCGGAAAAAAGATCTTTGCCGAGTGTCAAATGTTTTGCCGAGTTTTTTTTGGGCACTCGGCAAGACACTCGGCAAAGACACTCTTTGCCGAGTGACTTTTTTAGACACTCGGCAAAGATAATTTTCAAATCATATTTTGAAGTAGTAAATTAATTTAAATAAAAATATTTTCAACTACAAAGTTGTATAACTCATCAAGATGCACAATTCTTATTTTGGACATTTCTTCATTTGATAAAATAAATATAAATTTATTCACAAAACATATATATCTCTCTCGTAGTTTATGAAACTATAAGAGAGATATATAAGATTTGTGAACAATATTAGAATTATCATGTCAGATGAAGAAATGACAAAACAACCAAAATAAACTTTGTAAATCTTGAGAAGTTGTAAGATTTTACAGTTGGCAACATTTTAATTTGAAGTCATCTTGTCAACAAAAACTACATCTGAATATAGAAAATTTGAAATTCGAATTTTGCAAATGACCTTGAATGGAAAAACCATCAAAATTAAAGTTGTAGATCTCAAAAAGTTATGAAATTTTATAGTTGACAACTTTTTGATTTGAAATCATTGTATCATATTAAAATACGTTTGAAGTTTTCAGATTTGAAATTCAAATTTTGTAAATGATCTCGGATGAAGAAACTACCAAAATAAAAGTTGTAGATCTCGAAAAGTTATGCCACTTTGTAGTTAACACCTTTTTCATTTGAATTTATTTACTATCTTAAATGAATAATTTACACTCTGTTAATTATAATATGTGGAGAATAAAAACGTAATGTTGACACACTTGGTCCAATGATGTAGTGGTAGAGGGAGTTGTTTGTGTGCAGGAGGTCGTGAGTTCGAAATCTATCATCGACAAATTATGAAAAGTTGCTGAAAAAATGTGCAACCCATTAGATGGGTCACTGGCTGGCTGTGCATGCCTCCCCCAATAATTTTTTTTCCTGTTTCATTTTTTTGGATTTTTTCTGATTTACATTTTGCCGAGTGCTTCTCTTTGCCGAGTGCCCGACAAAAGGCACTTGGCAAAAACATCTTTGCCGACGAAATCGATGCCGAGTGCCCTTTGCCGAGTGTAATCGGGGTTTTGCCGAGTGTCTCCTGAATCCGGTAGTGGTTATCATAATCTTCCACATGGAAGTTCAGCAATAGTGATCATGGAGTCTATAAAAATCGACGTCACTGGTGACTCATTTTTATTTTCTACATACATTAATATTGTGATATTCATATTATTCTAGTATGTTATTGTAGTAACCCCACAAATCAAACAATAATATCGTTTCGCTCCGATGTTAAGTGAAGCCACTATATATCTATTGAGTTGTGTGCACTGACCAGCCATACTTAAAAAACTAAAACTGATGCGGAAAAGCAGACAATTTACTTGTTATGCTTCAAAACAATATCGTAAAACTAAAATAAACAATCGGGGCCTTACTATTTTGAACACCAACAGTCCAAAGTTTGTTACCCCAATTCTTGCATCCCATGCACATTATTGTAGAATTTACCCTCGCGCGCGCTTACATTATTCACAAACAAAGTGTTCCTATGGACGCATATATTATGTGTGTGTGTGTGTGTGTGTATATATATATATATATACATATATATATATACATATATATATATATATATATATATATATATATGCGCGTGTGTGTTTGTGTTCGCATGGTGCCTACACAACATGCACACCGCCCGCCTCATTCGATCGGACTACATACAGTGTCGGTAGAAACCAAAGTATATTCCTCAACAGGCATGGTGCATGCGCGCGAGAATTTAACCGTTTGAATGAGCACGCGGCTGCACCCCCTCGATACACACGTAAAGTAAAAGTGGCAACAAGTACTGCCTCGAGATCCGCGCCGGTGAAGGCTCTCCGATCCTGCAGCAGGATTATTAGACCTTAATAATACTCTGGCACCAGTTAGTTACTTGTTTATTAGCTTCACTCAGAATTACAGGAGATTCGCTGGCCAGGAACCTTCTTCTCAAACGGTCTGCGACCTGCGTACACGGCAGTGACGGTGCGGTGCGGTGCTGTGCTGAAGCAGCGCCAGAGATCGAATCAGATACGCGCGCGCACGTGAAGGCGCATCTCTTCCCTTTCTCAGGACCGGCGACATTGCCGGAGCACGGACAGGTGTGGCCACCATCGTCGCATGCGCGTCGGCGATCGATGGCTCGGAGTCGGCGTCGCCACTGACGGCCGGATTTCACAATGAAGCTTCCTCCGTGGTGTAAGTCGTCGCCGACGACAGGGTCAAGCACCCTCAGTCTTACAAAAATGTACGTTTGGACAGGAGTGGCTCCAAACTGAAGTTTGTCAGACGTTTGTATATATGCCTTCTTCCTGTATTTACAAAAATAATAGGTCCATACAAATAGATAAACTAGTTGTCACTCTCCTTGTTCACAAAGCTTCTCTTTCTTTCACAAAGATAGAGAAACACCATGGAAAATAAGTAATTACCTACAATATTGTTCAATTTCTTTATAACCGTGGGAGACAAAGTAAGGGTAAATGGGTAATTTTGCTGCTGGAGGTTTTTATTGACACTACTCAATTATACATTTGCCTCGTAAAAATTGTTATTTTAATGGACATGGTGTCTTGTAGAAAATATCCAAACTTGAAGAGTGTACACCGGCAAATTCATGATTGAGTAGTGTCCAACAGCAAATCCCAACATTGAAAAATATCCAGCAGCAAAATTACCCATAAAAATATGCTTGAGCCAAAAATGGGTTGGGATCATTCAAACACTATCCAGCACGATCAATGGATTTTCAAGCACGGTTAGATGGTGACCAATTGATGATCTAACAAGCCTTAATTCACTCCTTAAACTCATCAAATACCATCTTCCTTGTGGGCCACGAGCAACAACAAAACCCCCCGGTCCCTTATATCGCCCTGATTGCTCTCTACCTCCACCGCCACTAGGGCTGGAAAAAAAGCTCGCGGCTCGAAGCTCGGCTCGGGCTCGGAGCGGCTCGGCTCGGCTCGGAGCGGCTCGCGAGCTTAGAACGAGCCGAGCCGAGCCTCTTTTCTCGGCTCGCTAAAACGCCGAGCCGAGCCGAGCCGGCTCGCTCCGGCTCGCGAGCCGGCTCGCGAGCTGAGGCCAAACCAATGAAAGCCTGCGTGTAGCTGTTTATGATGCTCTTTATGCATTTTTTTCTTGCTGTTAAACATTTAAGAGTTAGAAGTAAATTAAACTAAGAGAATCTTGCTGTGGTCCTGTTAAAACCTTGCTGAGTTGCTGTTATGAATGCTTCTTATTGAAACCTTGCTGTTTTCTTCAAAACTTATCTGTAATGCAATAACTAGTTGTGGCTCGCGAGCCGGCTCGAGCCGGCTCGCGAGCCGATAACGAGCCGAGCCGAGCCTCTTCCACCAGCTCGTGAAATTACCGAGCCGAGCCAGGCTCGGCTCGCTAGATGACCGAGCCAAGGCGAGCCGAGCCGAGCCTGGCTAGGCTCGGCTCGTTTCCAGCCCTAACCGCCACCTCAATCGGACATTTTTCCAATAGATCTTCTGTCACTGTCGGTGGAATGACCCATGTGATGTCATCATAAGAAGGGGAGAGGTTCATTTAGGACAACGAAAACTACTAGGCACAAATTAGAAATTTGAGAAAAATAAATCTAAAGTACTTATATCTGGATGAAATTAAAATTTATCTAGTGTGTGTATTCTACTGCAAAAGAAACTTGCAAATAAACTACATTAGGAAACTAAACACATGAACAATATGGAAGAAATTAATATAACGTCTGGCCCTCAAAAGCCACGCTGCCAAACGGGACGAGCCTACGTACACATAGCATCTCACTTATACTTCTATCCTGCTCGCGTAAAAGGTTAACCCGGAGGTGCTAAGATTGGAGAATAACAGCTCTATCCTTTTTTGCACGCACACTCATGAACCACTAATGGGCTACATATCAAAATTAGGCAAGGTGTCACTAGTAAACACGGAAACATAGATGCAGTAAGTACAGAGTTGAGAAAAAGGATTTGTATCAATGACCACACAGCCGCCCATAATCTTTGTTGGATCATAAGCCGAGGGTTATACTCCCAGCCGCCTCATCTAGAAGGGTTGAGGCCTCCGTCTCCACTAAAGTGGAGCTCGAACCACAAAAGGCTAGGACCTCGAAGTCCCATTGCATTCTTGCCAGCACTCCAGATCAAGTCAGAGTGTCAACAAGTTTGACCCACCAAGGTTTAAGGTGCCTAAGATCCAGAAAGATCCTAGGGCAGTAGCTCATCGAGATTACAAAGGTTGGGTCACATCTTGACCCCTTCTCAACGCAACAAACATCTCTCTAGCCCCATGCTAGCACTAATCATTCTTAGCACTTTTTAGCTTGGTAGTCTTATTTAGTATTTGTGAGTTTATCTAGACTCTAGGAACCTCAAATGACCAAGTGATGAGGGGTATATATAGGCTTACACCCTCAAATTAGTCATTGGTCCAACAGCTCAAATTTCCGTGATCATCCATAAGATGTGTTCCGCCAGTGCAGAGCAACGCCGTGTACCAATACTGGAAGTGGTGCTGCTCAGTGATAAGGCCTGCCAGCTTCCTATCTATGACGTGAGATCTGGTGAACACACTGAGAGCGCTAGAACACGCGGATCGTAACATCGTCCTGCGAAGCTCATGCGCACACTGGTCGGACCGGTATGCAAACCAGTCTTACCGGTCCAGATAGGCGCGCCACGAAAATCTAGATCCAACGGTCCGGGATGGACCCTGTCGGCCTGGTGAAGCTAGGGCTATCCTGAGGTCGGTTGTCCACTCAAAATGCCCTCGAACGCCGTAGAGACGCAAAAAGAATAGAAATTAGGGTTTGGAAAAGAGGTGGATTTGGTAGAAAAAAGTAAACATATTTATGTTTGATTTGATTGGGCTGCCCTCAATCGACTGTATCCCTTCATATATATAGTGTGGGGAAGTTGTACTCCATTAGGAACTGATTTCCTAAAGTTTCCCGAATAAAAAATCTAAACCTACTAGATTGCACAGGCTAGACTGGTCTGATCGGTCTGCCTCGGATTTTGCCAATTTTGGTCATCAACGGTTCCCATTGTAGATGCTGAGATGGAAAAGTACGCACCAGTTGATAATGAATTTCATCTCTTCCAATATGGTCCTGCACAAAAATATGAAAAACCAAGTTCTCGAACACTCAAGAAAGGATAAAAAAGCGAATTGAGCATAGCCAGTTGGTAAGGTTCCTTGTAGTGGCCGTTGGAACCGGTGGTGAAAATACCTTCACCAACGGTTTAAGATACAAACCGGTGGTGAAATTAAAATGGTCATCACCACCGGTTCATAACTGATGATGACTACTTTTACTGCGGTTCATGGTACAAACCCACTGTGCAGTAAATTGAAACGCATCAGTCGTATGAAAAAAATTATAACGTTATCATACAAAATCATATGAAGATAAACTTTCTATCAAAATTACAGAGCTCAATAAGATCTAAAACTTTATAGATGATAACCTTTTCATTTGAAATTATCTATATACCAAAATATTTGTTATAAATTATTAGACCTATCAAACGAGCTTAGACAAAAAAGATCAACATCAAAGTTGTATTGCTCGACGAGATCTAAAACTTTGCAGTTGATAATATTTTCATTTGGTATTATTTTTTATCTAAAAAGTTTACTATAAGATTTAGAAAATTTAATATAAAAGAATAATATCCATTCACTTATCACAAATTAATTGTGAAGAGTAGTGGTATAGAAAGGTCGCACGATCCTGTATGTTGGATGTTGGATGTTGAGATGGTTGATTGTGCGGTAGCTGGTTGGGCATAAATTTTTAAAAAGGCTATCACCACTGATTCATGGCTCTAACCGGTGGTGATGATGACCAACAGCATCACTGCCAGTTTAGGGCATGTTGGATTAGGGTCAATGGTGATGTTAATAGCTGTGGTAGTGTTTGTTGATGAGGCCATCACGTGACGTTCATAGACGGTACTAACAACCTAATCCGTGTTAGGGCGCCACGAAGGCCGACATGCTAGTTGCATGCGTGTCAGCACGTGTACCTTCTTTGCCGGTTTCATTTTAGCAATGGCCAGGCCGATTCGGATGAGCTTTTGGTATTGGTGCTAGGTAGGTGTAAATGGATGAGATGTTCTATAGTAGTTAGGGCTGGATAACGAGCCAGCTTGGCTCGACTCGGTCTGACTCGTTAAGATAACGAGCTGGCTCGGCTCAGCTTGTAATCCTAACGAGCGGAAAAGCCTGCTCGGCTTGGTCCAGCTCGCGAGCTAGCTCAGGCAGCTTGCGAGCCAAACACTTGCCGGGGGTGTTCGCCCGTTCCTTATCATCCATGGAGCAATGGCGCCCGTCATGCTGATCCCATGGTCTGTGTTGTGGAGGAGCCCTGAGAGGGAGGCGGTGGGGGAAGGCTGGGGGTAGCCGATTTGATTGACGGTGAAGGGCCAGCCGCACGGCAACACGACCACGCAAGTCGGGGGGTGAGCGAGCAGGGCTGAGACTCTGGGTGGGCGAGCGGACGAGCTAAGGGAGGCCAGCCGGCGCCTGCGGATGAGCGTCTGTTGGGGCGACAGGCAAGCGGCCGCGCGTGTCAGGGGCGGCGACCGAGTGGCCTCGCGGGATAGGGGCGGCGGATGAACGAGTTTGGGTCAGGTGCCGGCGGACGAGGTGTGTGGGGGCTAGGTGGAGCCGTGGGGGCAGTAGTGATTGGGACTTGGTACTAGGGTTTCGATGTTGGGCCTATTAGGCCACATTTTAAGCTTCTAAACGTTGTAATATGGACTATTAGCATGTCAGCATGTTAAACTAGTTAGGCTCGCGAGCTGGCTCGAACTCGCTCGTTATACTAACGAACAAAAAGTCTGGCTCGACTCATTAGGAATTGGATGGAGCCGAGCCGAGCTGAGCCGAGCCGAGCAGAGTAGAGCTAACTACGAGCCGAGCGAGCTAATGAGCCACAATCATTTTTTCCAGCTTTAGTAGTAGTGATCAAGGGTATCCATTGTAATGTCGATGGTCAGACTGATACATATGAGCTTTCAGTATCCATGATGGGTATCGGTGCTCGATAGGTCGAAATGGATGAGATGTTCCGTAGCAGTGATCACATGGCTGATAGGACAAACCGTGAAAAAGTTCTACCTTCCAGAGGATCTAAAGCCGTGAGAAACTAACCAGTTTTTTTAAGATAATGAAGGTAATATCTAACCTCTGCAGAAATTATATTTTGTTATGTATGTACCAGGATTTGAGAATGAATGTAAATGAGCATATGTTTTGCAAGCTATAGATCACCAAGGCAACCTTGGAAACCTTATTAGGCGGTTAGTTTAGTAACGTGGTAGTCTGTTAACAGTCGAAGCTTTGTGGAATAGAATATGAATTGGACAAGAAGCAAATGAAGTAGTCTCAACGTTTTGTATAATATTATTATGCTTTTGACTGCATCTGCTACGAAAACCCGGCCTTCTCTGAATTTGGATCACATATCAACAGTGTATATGCAAAATTTTCCCACAACAGCATGTGTAAAGGTTATCTGTGCTATGTATGTTATGTAGAATCATATAGAAATAAGTGATAGCTTTGTAGAACATTGTGCACTATTTTTATTCATTGTTACCAATAGTTTTGCTTAATATGCTGCTACTCGATGTGAACTATTTTTTGGACAGCAAGATGTCCGACAATGCAGATTGGAATGAGGAGAACACTAAGCTTTTGTGTGAGTTGTTTGCTGAACAAGTGACGGCACACAATCGCAGTGGCACTCACCTTAACAAGAGTGGCTACAAGAATGTGATGGAAAAATTTAAGGACAAGACTGAGTTGAATTATTCCAAAATGCAGTTCAAAAATAAATGGGATAAGATGAGAAGAGAGTATGCCAATTGGAAAAGATTGGTTAAGGAAACCGGATTAGGATGGGACAATGAGAAGAAAACCTATAAAGCACCAGATAGTAGGTGGAAGCAGCTGAATAAGGTAGCCTTACGAGTTTATGAGGCTATTTTTTGCATATATTTGAAGTGCCAACAATTTTTTAAACTTATTTGTATATGTTTACACGATTATCCAGGAATTAGCAAATTCAAAGATGGACCCCTTCAGTTTGAAGAATTGAAATCATGTTTGAAGATATTCGAAACTCAGGAGATGACCATTGGGCTCCTTCAAGTGGTGCTGCACCTACTAATCAACAAGATGCCGAAGCTGATGAAGCGGAAGACAAGGATGAAGATTATGAGGCTAATGAAGCAAGTGATGACCGTGAAGAGTACTCCCCTGAACCTTCAAAAGGAAAGCGTCCTGCTCCTTCTAACCGGAAAGACAAGGGTAAAAACCAAAAAGTTCAGGAGGACATTGGGTGCAAAAAGAATTGAGCAAGCTCGTTGCTTTGAGTGAGAGAAGCACTGCATCATGTGAGTCTTTGCCAAGGAAGGATGAAAGTTCTGGTTGTTCCATCAGAGATGTCATGACTTTGGTGATAGAGTGTGGAGCTGTTCCAGGGACCAAAGAACACTTCATAGCTTCTCAAGTGTTTGTCAAGCGGGCTGAAAGGGAGATGTTTATGACATTGGAGACGCCGGAAGAACGATTCCAATGGCTTACCATGAAGCATATGTGGATGACTAGGAATGATTCATCCATGTAGTGCGAGAACATGCTGTTTGCATGTTTCTCTGTACCTCTTTTCCTTGTGTGCATTTTTTTTCTATGAACCTTACACAATTTTACTAGTGTGGTTGTACTATTTTTCCATGAACACATGATTTATTTTCCTGCTGTATTGTACCATTTTTTATTGAACATATGACATTATTCTTGCTGTATAACAATATTTCTCAATGAGCTAATTCCTGTTGTAATAATATATGGTTATCTTAAATTTTGTTTATGTATCTTTTGAACAGATGTCTTCTTCTGAGAGTGAAAGAGACTCGAGTGACTCAGAAGATCATGATTTGAGAGTCATGGAGGCTATTAAAGAGAATCAAAGCACTATCCATCTTGCTGCATCATTTTTATCTTGGTACTATGCATCTTATAATGACAAGAATGAGTGTAAAACACCAACATATCCTGGTTTGGCTTGGGTTATGGATGCTCTAGATGATCCAAAGAATGTTATGAAGTCTTCAGAATGTCACCACGGTTGTTCTACAAATTACATGATGAATTGGTTCGTGATTTTGGCTTGACTTCCTCTATTCATATGTCATTTATAGAATCTCTTGGGTTGTTTCTTGTGATTTGTGGTCAATGTTGGTCCAACGGCGCAATCAAGAAAGATTTCAAACATTCTAGTGAGACTATTAGTCGCAAATTTACAGAAGTGTTGCATTGCATGGTACAAATTTCCAAGAAGTATATACAACCTAGAGATTCTAATTTTCGAGATGTTCATAGTAGAATTACCAATGACCAAAGAATGTGGCCTCACATCAAAGATTGCATTGGAGCAATCGATGGCACTCATATTTCTGCAACTCCACCAAAGAAAGACTTTATAAGGTATATCGGAAGATCTGGAAAGCCTACTCAAAATGTGATGGGAGTAGTTGATTTTGACATGCGGTTCATATATGCATCTATTGGTCAACCTGGTTCTATGCATGATACTACGGTATTGTACCATGCACTTGAAAATGATGAAGATATCTTCCCACATCCTCCTTTAGGTATACTTTTATTTGTATCATTTGTTATATGTTATTTTAACACTTATTCATTGCTTTAACACTCAATTTTTATCTTATATGACATAGGAAAGTATTATGTTGTCGATGCTGGTTACCCAAATAGAGATGGTTATTTAGCTCCGTACAAAGGTCAGAGATATCATGTTCCAGAATGGAGGAACGGGACTCCACCAAATGGTGAGCAAGAGCTGTTCAACCACTTGCACTCAAGTCTTCGTAATGTTGTGGAGCGCACATTTGGTGTATGGAAGATGAAATGGAGAATCCTTTTGAAGATGCCGACATATCCACTGGATAAACAAATGATGATTATAGCTGCTACAACGTGTCTTCACAACTTTATTCGTGAGAATGATGCATTTGATGAGGAATTTCAAAGGTGTGATCGAGATCCTGATTATGTGCCTACAATTCCTACCCGCTATAGGAGGCATATGCCTCAAAATGCATCGGACACATCCACCGCAGGAGCTAGTACTAGGAACATGAATAGGTTTCGTGATGATCTAGCTAAGGCAATTTGGGAGAGAAGGTGATTGGTTCTGTATTATGGTCATGACTTGTGTATTTTGGAGATCCCTATGCTTTTGCGTTGTATCTTGGATGACTCTAGGATGATAATTGTATTTTGGATGACTCTAGGCTGACACTTGGAGATCCCTATGCTTTTGCGTTGTATTTTGGATGACTCTAGACTCTCAATTGTATTTTGAATTACTCTAGATCCTTAATTCTCTATATATAATATTTATATATAATATTTTGATTTTGTTTTACTATTATTTCAGTTTTGTTTGCAAGTTTGCAAAAAGAATATACAATGAAGGGTATTATACACATTTTCATGCAATCAGCACATAAGAATCAGTTTGCCTGCCAAACGATTTTTCAAATGATTCTCCAGGAGGATCAGGAGAAGCAGCTCCCAAGGAGAATCAGGGAGCGGATCAGGAGAATCGAGGAGCGGAGCTCTGCCAAAGGGACCCTTAGTCCTTATAGGTCAGTTGGCTTATTACTTTGACGTTATATATCAGAAAAGGGGCCCTTAGTCCTTATAGGTCAGTTGGCTTATTACTTTGGTGTTATATATCAGACGACAGTGCGATTAATGTTCAACAATACTAGATCTATCATTTTGGTCTTGACTTTGTAGGTAGAGTCTGACATGGAAAATCGAAAGTGCAAGTGTCACAATTCGTGGAGTCAAACAGTAAAACACTCGGATGTGAGTCAAAAAAGGTAGTGCAACACTTGGCCACAAGGAGACAAAAGACGAAGAAATTATTTAAATCATGTCAACAAAGACCGATGCTGCGACTAACGAGGTCCTTTACGCGAAAGGTCTTGTGGCAATTGGTAATTTCGAAATGTTTCCATATTTTAAACTTGGGGCAGCTCGTTTATTTGTAACCATGCAAGACAAGGTTGCCTTCGCGGATATTGTCAGTTTAGAGTTATTAGCATCAGAAGCAAATACTCCTGCAGTCCTAGTCTTCCTTTGTCAAATAGAACAGAATTCAATTTGAAGACCCGTAATTAATTAATTTGCATTGAACGTCCTCTCATTTTACATCGGCTCCCTGTAAGATTCATGTACAGACATTTCCATCCCAAGAAATGGCGTGGGAGGCTTCTACATGCAACTGTAGCACACTAGCATTTTATTTCAAAACCGGTCCCATACATTGAAATCATGAAAGTAATTTTGTAATATTGAAATGAAAATATATTGTGCCCATCTTTCCTTGTACGTCCTTCTCTTTAATGATTCATTTATATTTCCAGGATTGCTCAATATATTACGATCTAGGCTAGATTAATGTACAATAGCCTACTCAGTCTTGCATTCCTAATACTAAACCTTGGTTAATGTGTAAAATTGTACAAATGATACAGTACATCTACTGAGGAACATAGTACATTAAATCTATTACTTGGTCTCTCAGGTCTCTAATTAGCATTAAAGATGAGTTTACTTAATGCCTAATCCTTTCATGAGTGGAACTCAAACTCCGCGTCATTTTGTTTTGATACCATATCATCATCTCTCCTCGGTGCAAATTAACCTGTGTTGTCACTGCATGGGCGCTCCTTCACATGGTATACATCAAGGATACTTGAAGCGATGCACGAGTGCACAGTAATTAATGCCGAAAACTTTGATGGTGTCCTCAATCTTTCCTTAGCTTTACAGAAGAGAAAAGTTAAATCGCAGCGAGATTGTGAACGGGGATGAAAAGAAAAATAGAACCAAGGACAAATAGTACACCACCCTCACGCGGGGTTGGGTTTCCATTCTCGGAAGTGGTGAGATTGATACCGCGTCGATCTCATCTTTTGACTATAAGATCTGATCAGGCTTACTCTAAAGTACTGCAAGAGGCATTGACCTCTTATAATTAAGGTTAGTGTGCAGTACAAGAAATGGTATAGATTTTTGTTTCATGATAGCTGGAATGAGCACTTCGAGGACAACTGATCATGCCGTGTTCATCTGAATTGAAGTGTGAGCACAAGTTTGTATGAACCTAACACTTCACACTGTAATTTGGAGTTTTAATTTGGTCCTCATGGTTGTGCTAGCTGTAGGTTCTTAACCCCATGAATGTTTGTTTTCAGACTCAAGCACAAACTGCCTTCATTCAATTAGTTCATTGATGTATAAGATGCTCTAATTAATATCAGTGAAATTACTCCCTCCCATATGCAAATAATTGTCACTTCAGACAGTTGCCCTGTCATTAGGACACTATTTTGACCATGACTTAATGGTATTAAACACATTCGAAACATAGTAAATGGGCAATATTTTCAAAACTACTATTGAAGAAAAATTTCATCATACCATTGTTAAAAATTAATTTACAATATTCGAAGAGAAATTAATAGTCAAAACTAAAATCCATTGACCACAAGCATCCCAAAACGACAGGTATTATTACATTCGGTGCAAAAATGGTACTAATATTTGTATTGATTCATTAATTAAAATAGACTGCTAGGAAATACTTGATAGGTATGTACAGTTTCAAAGAACACAAAAAAATTATATATATAGGCGACATCAATAATGGGAGATTTATAGTTTTATATGACAGAGAATTTACACTTTTATAGGCAGCTAGAGATATTGCTTCTGCCACAAAGACGAGACTATAAAGCATTTGTTCTTTGATCAGTGCCGTTCTGCGTGGACTGTATGGTCCATCATTCAAGGGGCTTCAAGGTTTTCACAGTCAGAGTGTTTCTCATAGGTTTGGGACTTCGCTGTGGGGAATTACAAAGGAACTGAAACCTTTTATCTGCTAAGAGTGGCAGTCACATTTTGATTGCTTTGGCTATGTAGAAATGATCTGCTTTTTGGAAAAAAAAATAACTCCTCTCTATTCTAGATTATCTACTCGAATGTACACTGGCTTTGTTTGTGGTCTATCTACATAAACCAGTTTTGCAAGATACGGTTGTTGCGGCATCGCAACGCTTGGTCTGGTGGATAGCGATCTAGTGTACGGATTGCTTATCATAAACGCCCATTGAGGCCATATCATCATTTCTGATATAGCACTGAGCTCTTACATGTAAGGATTACAGATTAGGTAAATCTCAAAAGAAAACATTTTTCTGGAAGGGATCATAGTAGTGGTGACGTTATGATTGACACGGCTTCCTTACATCAATAGCATCTTGTTCACTAAGTTCTTGGTTGACATGTTCTTGCATGAGTTTACAATTGACACTGGCCAACGTGGAGGGGAAAAACCTAGCTCTTGCTGACTGATGACTTCAGCTGTCATAAAATTTTGCACCATGCAGGTCGCGCGCTTGGCTCATGCCAAGTCGAAATATATAAGGTTAGAACGTCGGTTAATAACTATACTGTGACCTTCATTCGAAACCTCAAGTTAATCTATATGGTCCAGTACCCTAACATGCATGTGATACATGTTTTCCGAACGTTACAATTCTTGACTTGTTTGAGATGTGTGACAAGTCAATACTTGCTTGAAGCATGAGATGCCCACAAGATCAAAGTAAATTAGCTACTGTGGAAGAGCATATCGGAAACTAAACTATGTAAACTGTACTAATACATGAAACAGATGTTGCAATAATCTACAACCGCCACAATCGAATCATCCACTCACTACATCAGATTCGACCAATCAAAATAATAAGAATAATTGATGGGGATTATTCAAGTTATATATGTTACTGCAAAGTTAACATTCTTTAGAAGATCATTGAAATTTTCCAGCTTACATAAAAAATTTCAATGTAGCTATGAAAATACTTCATGGCAATCAAGGTTTGTGATTGAACTGCTACTGGGTGGATTGGTGTGGCCAGTGGAGACTTTTACTCGGATTTTGGATGTGGCAAGAAACTGATCAGCTCCCCCAAATTTGTTGATACGCACAATGGCACTCTCTCCTTAACTAATTAATGGAACTCTAGTTGATCTCATTGCTGCCTTTATGAACTCATTTGGAAATTTGCAAGCATATTGGAAGGAAGGTAGGAACCAACATAAAAAGGAGAGCGAGGGGATGGGTAAGGAGGAGGAGGAGGAGGAGGAGGAGGAGGAGGAGGAAGAATAATCTAAAACCTTAAAAGTTTTAATCTTTTCTACCTACCACAAGTGTGAAGCGATTTTTGTCAAGGACTCTCGGACTGATAATTACATATATCTCTAAAAAATTGTTGCATTGAATTTCTCCATGCTGTGATCAAGAAGCAGTATGCCTAATTTTGTGGTATGTAATCAAAATATAGGTGTAGATAGAAATGGTTAGTGAAGGAAACGTAAGATGAACAGTGGCAAAGTGTCAGAAGAATTGGATACACATTAAGCCTGTGTTAGTTGTTACAATATTCAGACAAAACAAACTTGTCCAAAATTCAATTTGAGTCCGAGCCCAATAACAAGAAGCCCAGGTCCAACTTGCAGGCATTAGCCCACAGGATCGGACAGAAAGCATGGCACTGTGCCAATCAGGAGAAATTCCGTCGGAAAAAGAAATGCCAACCAGAGAGAGGGAAAAGAACCCGGCAATCCCAAGATATTCCAAAGGAAGCTTCTTAATCACCATCTGACGCCACAACTAGCTGTGTGCCTAACGGTTAATTCACACCTAGCATGGTGCATTTGGGTAGTTCATAAGTGTAGATTAGCGATAATAATAATAGCACTTAGCCGGGGTCTAACCATGAGAGCGGAGGCTCCGCCCCTCTAGCAACGCCAACGGGCTTGTGCTTCATTTAAAGACCCCACATGGCATGGGCTCGATCGACGCACACGGTGCCGGCAATGGCAGATTCCGGCTCGATCCCCCGCCCAAGTCAAGATCGCGTACGCGCCACCCTCCGCCACCCCTAACATGAATTTAATGCACAAATCAGGTCAAAACTCGCAGCCTCTACTATGCTCCTGCTGCATCCAAAAAAAGTAAAACAGTGTGAATATTTTTTTATATATTTTTTTACTTATTTTATAATGGGAGATTCTTCTTCTTCTTTTTTCTCCTAAAGAAAAGAGATCCGCTTGACAGTCTATGCATCACTGGCCACTGTTAGAGTGTTGCACACTAGCTACCACTGCACTTGCTGCCTTGCAGATCTCCCTTCTCTTGCAGGGCACCATCTCTCTATAAAACCCTACTAGTGGCCTACCTGATGCTTTACTCTGGAGTCTAGAGTCTGGAGCCTGTAGTACAGCAGTAGCGGTTTGGTGGTCACACTCGAGCTCAGCTACTCACTACTACTCTCCACTGTATCTCTACTATCCTCAAACTCAAGCAGCTGGCCACTGTGTGAGCTCATCTCTAGACATCAGAGTGTGTGCTCTTGTGAGTGTGCGTGTGGAAGTCTGTGTGTGGCTCCGTGTCTGTGCATTTGCCTCGTCGAGGCATCAGTACGTCCTGGTCACACCTTTCTTGGATCTGAAGCTCGTCAGAACGAAGAAGGCTTCTCTCATCAGGTTACAAGGTCAGTACTCATCAGTAATCACTGGCACTTTGTTTGCTCTTTACATTGTGTTTTGCAGTTAGTTAAAGTTCATTTGGTGCAATGATGTGTACTTGCAGGTGATTAAGTTCACCGAGAGGTAAGAACTGAAGATCTAGACAGCAGCAGCTGCTAGCACCATCACTTCACTAGCACAATCCCAAGGTCTCCGAGGGCCACGCGGAAGTGGTAGGAAGCAACCCCACATGCTGTAGTGTTCTCGGGAGCAACAAGCAGCTTGACGACCGCGCTTCCGAGAGCCCACTGATCGGCGCGCGCTAGCTTTCTTCGGTCGATCGATCGCTCCGGCGAGTGACCGACGAGCAGCTAGCTAGCTAGCCATGGCGCCGCCGAGCTCGTGGTGGGGCAGCGAGGAGCAGCGCGGCACGCCGGTGGTGGTGAAGATGGACAACCCCTACTCCCTGGTGGAGATCGACGGGCCCGGCATGCCGGCCTCCGACAAGAAGGCCCGTGGCAAGAACGCCAAGCAGTTCACCTGGGTGCTCCTCCTGCGCGCGCACCGCGCCGTGGGCTGCGTCGCCTGGATGGCCGCCGGGTTCTGGGGAGTCCTGGGCGCCGTGAACCGCCGCGTGCGCCGCAGCCGCGACGCCGACGACGAGCCCGACGCCGAGGCCTCCGGGCGCGGGCGGGTGATGCTCCGGTTCCTGCGCGCGTTCCTGCTGCTCTCCCTCGCCATGCTCGCCCTGGAGACCATCGCCCACCTCAAGGGGTGGCAGTTCCCGCAGCACCTGCCGGGGAACCTGCAGGAGCTGGAGGAGCAGCTCCAGCACCTGCCGGAGCACCTGCAGCACCTGCCGGAGCACCTCCGCCACCTCCCGGAGAACCTGCGCCAGCTGCCGGAGCACCTCCGCGTGCCGGAGCGGCAGGAGATCCAGGGGTGGCTGCACCGGGCGTACGTGGCCTGGCTCGAGTTCCGCGTCGACTACATCGCGTGGGCCATCCAGAAGCTGTCCACCTTCTGCATCCTGCTCTTCATGGTGCAGTCCGTGGACCGCATCGTGCAGTGCCTCGCCTGCTTCTGGATCAAGATCCGTGGCATCAGGCCCCGTATCCCGGCCTCCGGCAACAAGCCCCGCCGTGGCAGGAAGAGCGCCGCCGCAGACGTCGAGAACGGCGACGCCGATGACGACGCCGACGGCTACTTCCCCATGGTGCTCGTCCAGATGCCCATGTGCAACGAGAAAGAGGTCAGCTACTGGCAGTTCTTCTTCTACCTTGTTCCTTAATTATATTAGCAGCCATGAAGTAAGAGTGACCGACCAAGCTAAGCTTCTTCCATTCCATGGCGGCAGGTGTACGAGACGTCCATCTCGCACGTGTGCCAGATGGACTGGCCCCGTGACCGGCTGCTGATCCAGGTGCTGGACGACTCGGACGACGAGGTGTGCCAGATGCTGATCAAGGCGGAGGTGACCAAGTGGAGCCAGCGCGGCGTGAACATCATCTACCGCCACCGCCTATCGCGCACCGGGTACAAGGCCGGCAACCTCAAGTCCGCCATGAGCTGCGACTACGTCAAGGACTACGAGTTCGTCGCCATCTTCGACGCCGACTTCCAGCCCAACCCGGACTTCCTCAAGCTCACCGTGCCGCACTTCAAGGTACCTAGCAGTCTTACTGCTTTCTGTTTAATTCTGCTCCTGCGCATCGATCTCCTCGATCAGTCCATCACATCCTAGTCTCGGATCTCAACATGTGGATGCAAGTTTTATATGGTGCCTACACATTCTAGTAGATTGAGACTGATGTAAACTATGCCATAAACATGTGATCTACGACATGGTTCCATGAGCCTAATTAAAGCCATGACTTCAAGATCTGTAACTAATAATTCTTGTAGTCTGTTTACCACATTCCTCAAGAAATAAACAAGTACATGACGTGTTGACGTAGCACTGTGACAGGATGGATAGTGTAACTGTCATGGTAGCCACTGAAAATCTGAAATTTAGTAGGGCATGACCGTCCAAAAACCCAGATTCGCTTGACTTGACTTATAGGTTGGCTGGTGCACTATACATAGGTTTTTGTGACAAAAAAATGAACACCTTAATGACATCGATCGTAGGACTATATTAATCTGGATCCCTATGTTTAGTCAGACAAATTAAAGACAATGTTATCGTTGACAATCTTGTCTCCACGTCGGTGCGTGCAGGGGAACCCGGAGCTTGGTCTGGTCCAGGCCCGCTGGAGCTTCGTGAACAAGGACGAGAACCTGCTCACCCGGCTGCAGAACATCAACCTGTGCTTCCACTTCGAGGTCGAGCAGCAGGTCAACGGCGTCTACCTCAACTTCTTCGGCTTCAACGGCACCGCCGGCGTGTGGCGCATCAAGGCCCTCGAGGACTCGGGCGGCTGGATGGAGCGCACCACCGTCGAGGACATGGACATCGCCGTGCGCGCGCACCTCAACGGATGGAAGTTCATCTTCCTCAACGACGTCAAGGTACTTGTTGAATCTAGCTTGGACATGCTTGCTTGTAAATGGTTGCTTTCTTAGACATTGACGATTGTTGTGACAAATAATAATGTTCAGGTCCTCTGCGAGCTGCCGGAGTCTTACGAGGCTTACCGGAAGCAGCAGCACCGGTGGCACTCCGGCCCCATGCAGCTCTTCCGCCTCTGCCTCCCGGCCGTCTTCAAGTCCAAGGTAAACACATAATAAGCGTCTCCGATCCTCCATTGACGCATGCATGCTTCCAGAGCTCGAGCATTGACGATGTGGATGCAATCTGTATGCAGATCCCGTTCTGGAAGAAGGCGAACCTGGTGATGCTCTTCTTCCTGCTGCGGAAGCTGGTGCTGCCCTTCTACTCCTTCACGCTCTTCTGCGTGATCCTGCCGCTGACCATGTTCGTGCCGGAGGCGGAGCTGCCCATCTGGGTCATCTGCTACATCCCGGTGCTCATGTCCATCCTCAACATCCTCCCGGCACCCAAGTCCTTCCCCTTCGTCATCCCCTACCTCCTCTTCGAGAACACCATGTCCGTCACCAAGTTCAACGCCATGGTCTCGGGGCTCTTCCAGCTGGGGAGCTCCTACGAGTGGATCGTCACCAAGAAGGCCGGCCGCACCTCGTCGGCGTCCGACATCCTCTCGCTCGCCGAGGAGACCCACGTGCCGGCGCGCCCGGCCGCCAAGCTCGTGCGCGGCGTCTCCGAGGGAGGGCTCCAGGAGTGGGGGAAGCTCAGGGAGCAGGAGGCCGCCGAGTGGGCCAACAAGGAGGACGCCGCCGCCGCGCTGGCCGCCGCGCCGGCGACCCCCAAGAAGAGCAGCAAGGCCAACAAGAAGCCCAACCGGATCTTCAAGAAGGAGCTGGCGCTCGCGTTCCTCCTCCTCACGGCCGCCACCCGGAGCCTGCTCTCCGCGCAGGGCCTGCACTTCTACTTCCTGCTCTTCCAGGGCGTCACCTTCCTCGCCGTCGGCCTCGACCTCATCGGCGAGCAGGTCAGCTAGCCGCCGCCAGCAGAATAAACCTAGTGGCCGGCTCGCCGTGCACGGCGTCGTCGTCGGTCGATCCAGGCCACATGCACAGTGTCAGCAGGCCTCGCATGCATGCGTGCAGGTGCAGCCATGGGAAGGGACAAGTCCGATGGATGGATGGATCGGCAGGAATTATTTTTTTAGACCTTTTCTTCTCTTAATTTTTATCCTTTTGATATTTTTTTGTTCAGAGATCAAAGAGTCCGGTGTTACTACATGAAATGAACTGTTCTTCTGTGCTCTAGCTAGTGCTCTGTTATGCTAGGGTAGTAGGCAAAGCAAGCAAGCGGGTTGTTCATTACCACATTCAGTAGCCTTCTTGTTTTCTTTCCACATTACATTTGTGATCGATATGGTGTAACTGATACTACATGTCAATGGATAAATCAAATCTTGTATGCTTCAAATGTTCATGAGTTCAGTCGCATTGTTTTACTTTCAGACATCGTACGAGTTACTCGACTCAAGTGACTGACAGAGTTCAAATTAAAATCTTCAGACATACAGAAAGTACTTAATAGCCTCTATGTAAGGCAGATCTATACAAATATATTATGATCACATTAAAAGGAAAAGCGTCCATCCAATTCATCACTCGAATCAGTTCTACATGTTCCTTAAGAGTAATTTTATATAATAATATCTAAATATGAGCAAATATTGTACATGGACTTTGTAGCATTTAAACATCAACTTGAAATGCAAAGTAATGATGGACTCAAGCTCCTAGTGCTGACCCAAGTGAAAGTGAAAAGGACCAAACCAGGACAAGAGACAGTTGACATCTACAGGATCGTGCCATAACTAACCTAGCATTTGTCAACTATTGGAACAATCAAAACAGCAGGGGAAGTGGGGAAAAAATACAGAGAGTTGGGAAGCTCGAAGCTTGCTTACCTGACAATTGACGCTGCGATCGATTCAGAAGGCCGGTCAGATCGTCGACGGGCACATGGTGACCTCGATCACCGGGAATTCCTTTTATCCGATGATTCGCCATCAGGGTGGGTACCTTTTCTTTGGGGGAAAAAAACAAACCTCAAGTGAAACCCTAACCCTACCCTACAATTCGAGGGAGTCAAAAGGTGGCAATCAAAATCGAAGCCACTAGATCAAAAATTCAGCGATTTGTGTTGAACTGAACATGACGGATTTGAGCGAATTTGAAGGCTGATGTACCCAAAAAAAAATCACGGATGGATGTCTTTGTCCAAGGCGCCGCCTTAGCCGCGGCGAGAGAGGCGCGAAGATATGGGCAGAGCACGCCAAGCTGGGGCGGTCGGTCGCCGATCGGCGCGGAAGTGGGCGAGTTCCCAACGAGTCGGTGGACGTCGTCGCCGAGGGCACGCCACGGGGACCGCGCCGGCGGCGAGCCGCGAGCGCCCGGAGTGTCGCGGGCCGTGATGAGCAGGCCGGTTCTGGAAGCGTGAAGCCGGTGGAGTACTAGATTGGGCTTCCTGGGCCTCGTAACAGGCTAGTGCATTTGTGATGTTCTTTTTGGGCTACGGCCTAGTAGGAATGAAGCACAAATCTCCATGTCTGCCTGGGCTTAAATGATGAAACTTTGCAGTCTACTTTCCCTGGCATGCCTACTTGGTTGGTGCGCTCCTCAATCAAATTGTTCTCGGTTCCTCCCAGGCCGTCTGTTGAAGCATCTTAATGCATGGTCTGCTAAGACCTCTCTCAAGAGCTGGAAAAGGATGTGGTGTTGAAACCAGTTGCCCAGGCTGTCCCTACTTACGTCATAAGTTGCTTTCAAACCCCCATGATTATGCATGACAGAATGAGAAATGTAAAGGGCTTCATCAAAGCAAGACCATAATGCATCAGCAGCCCTGCGACATTGAACTGGTTGATTTGAAGAAAAGATAGTTTGCAACATAGAAAGCTGAAGCAACTTCAATCACATCTTGAGGTCTCTGCTGTCCCCGTAACGTTGCAGCAACGTACTGTTCATAAAGCAATACAAGAAACAAAAATACATAACTTGAGCAAGTTACAGGCAGCAAAAATCTGTTCGGAAGTACCTGCAGTATTTAGTCTATCCATGGCACTACGATATGCAAAATTGCAAATCATGTGTATTTGTAATACTAGTGCCACAATTACATGCCGCAAAGGGGCCATGAAAGAATCGGTATGATAAAATAAAAGCATGGGATATAAGCAAGTGTTATAGCAGGGCATCTCGAGAATTAGTAAGAGAAAACGAGAACCGAGAAAAAGTCATCATCTGAAGTTTTATTGACGCCACAATAAAGCTCTGAATTATTTTTGAACTACATAACTCCAAAAACTGAGAAGCGGTTTTGGGGATAACAACTGAATTTAGTCATTGGAAGCAAAAATTCAGATGCCGCCTAGTCCTCTCAGCATGTGTATTGGTATCGACAAAATGAAAAGCCCAAGACATTGTAGAGGGCAATGCAGGACTGCATTGTTGTTTTTTAAAAAAATTGTGGAGTACATCTGAAGGTAGCTAGTTTACTTGAGTGGAAGGTATTGATCATTAGTCATGCTGAAGGTGAACCCTACCCATTGTACGTAAAATAGCATTATGAGATGGGCCACAGATAATGAAATGCAGCATAGAGAAGAAATGATTTTACCTCCCCATAAGCTACACACAACTAGTTGTCCAGGTTCTTTAGTTTAGCCTTCTGCATAGCAACATGAACTATGCTTCATGCTGATTATGCATCCAGCGAACGGGCCTCTAGCTGAACTGGTTAGATGGCTCAGGTCCTAAGTTCAACTCTCTATGGGAGCGAATTTCAAACTGGGGTTAAAAAATTTTCCCTCGCTTCCTTCAGATGAAATACGGTGGGGTTTTCTCGCTAACTTCGGGGGGTTTTCTGGACCGGAAAGCCGGTTTGCTTCCTCTTAATGAAATACGGTGGGGACCGTCGTATCTCCTCCGGTCTAGTTTTTTTCTGATGATGCATCCTGATGAGAGAAACAGGACTTCAAGATGCGTAAAAATAATGAAACAGGGATGCACCTGCTCCTTACAGAAGGAAAATATTATGGTAGTATTGTGCTCAGCAAACACGCCACTAATAAAATATTAAACAGTAATTGCAAATTTGGACGGAAGTTTCATGGAATCTAATCAGGTAAATATAATAAAGTTAAATCATAGAGGTCAGGCATTAACTTTATGCAAAAGTTTTGCAAAATTATTTAGACACAAGTACAATTAGAATCCTAAAAACAGAGGGGGAGATGGATGGCATGAACCACTACAGGAACAGAGAGGGATGAATAGCACATTGTAGGGCCCGGCTAGAATTGATACATGAACAGAGAAATCAAATTACAGATGTTCAACATGAAAACATCAACGACAGGAAGATTGGTGTTGAATTCAAGTGCAGCAAGGCAATGTTGTTCGTAAGCACCAAACAAAGCAGCGCACTACAGATTTATAGCTACAGATTTAGGGCCTGTTTGGACGCCTGCCTAACGCGCCACGCCACGCCACACTTTTCACGCCACAGGTGTGGCGGCCAAATCGGCCGCCGCACCTTAGGCGTGGCGTGGCGCCTTAGGCAGCTATCCAAACAGCCCCTTATAGCCACACCTTAAATTCTTCACATGCAGTAACTGGCTGAAATTGGTTAGAACCATACAAATTTGAGAACATCAACAAACTTTAAAAGTTTCACGATCATAGGTAATATATACTAATTAATCAACTAAGCATATAGAAATATTGTCTGCACAAATTTAGGGCAAAACACCCAAAAATCCTCATCAAGGTCTAGCACTAATAAATATGACGCCTCAGTTCCAAATATGGCTCAATCATACTCGCACGCTGAGTAAAGCACGCACTCGCACCAACCCCGCTTACGCTTTCGTCCTCGTTTTGTATAAAAAGATTAACCCAAGGGTTGAAATGTACTTGACACTTGAGTTTATATGTCGGTAAACCTCACCCTCAACTAGCAAGGTGGGACAATTTCTCACACATGGCATGCCACTCACACATGAGCACTAGTGGGCTGCTGGGCCAGGATGTCACGTACACCCCTCCAGAGGACCCAACGTCCTCGTCGGCAACATACCCACACACTAGGGTAATTGACTAGGATCTTCCCCTCTTAGCACACGTCTATGCATCTAGTACTGGCATATATGCTATGCCGCGTGATCACACAGGGTCCACACACGCCATGCGCTATATGTTCATGTCCCTGGCACGCACACGCCCGTGTAACCATGAGGGTCAGCTCTGACACCAATTGTAAAGCCCCGGTCTCAAATATGGCTCAGTCCTACTTGCACGATGAGTAAAATGCGCACTCACACCAACCCCGCTTACGTTTTCATTCTCATTTTGTGTAAAAGGATAAACTCAGGGGTTGAAATGCACTTGGCACTTGAGTTTATATGTTGCCGAACCTCACCATCAACTAGCAAGGTGGGACAACTTCTCACACATGGCATGCCACTCACACATGAGCACTAGTAGGCTCAAAATTTGTCCTGCTGGGCCAGGATGTCACGTACACCCCTCTAAAGGACCCAACATCCTCGTCGGCGACATACCCGCACACTAGGTCAATTGACTAGGAATTTTCTCCTCTTAGCACACGTCTATGCGTCTAGTATCGGCACATATGCCATGCCGTGTGACCTAATATCGGCACATATGCCATGCCGTGTGACCATACAGGGTCCACACACGCCATGCGCCATATGTCCGCGTCCCTAGCACGTACACACACTTGTAATTGTGAGGGTCGGCTCTGATACCAATTGTAACGTCCCAGTCCCAACTATGGCTCAGTGCTCCTCGCACGCTGAGTAAAACATGCACTTGCACCAACCCCGCTTATGCTTTCATCCTCGCTTCGCGTAAACAGGTTAACCGGGGGTTGAAATGTACTTGGCACTTAGGTTTATATGTTGGTGACCTCATAGTAAGGTGGGACAACTTCACACACATACCATGCCACTCATAGATGGACCACTAGTGGGCTCTAGGCTGGGATGTCACAACAAATATCGATGATTTTTGTCAAATGTATTGGTTGGTGCTAGTGAAAAAGTGTATAGAAAACAAAATTAATTTTATAGTACTGTGTGGAGCTTAACAAAATTAGCTTGGTGAGGCTAGAGTTCCTTTACGTTAAAAACAGGCCAAAGTTCCTAAGAACAGAAGAAATCCATTGTTTTGACTTTGGATCTCCAATAGGACACCCACTCTATACCAGTGGGGGACAAAGACGACGATGAACAAAATGGTACCTGCACGAAGCGCTCACCTGGCAAATGCTCACCTCATCACCGTCCTCCTGAGCATGGAGTCCCTGGACTCGGCTCGAACGACGGGACATCTGCGGTCAAGGAGGGATAGGATAAAATTAGGTGGCTCTCCCTATTTATTACTAGGGTAGATTTGCATGTATATAAATATATAATAGCACACAATATCAACAAGTCATTCAAGCACCACACAAGCATTCATTCAAACAAGCAGGGATACATGCCACGACGGATTACAATAACGCGGCTCGACTTTTAAGGGTCAGCCGGGATGACTCGACTACTGATCCCTACAACACGGTCTTCGGGATCACTGTTTCCGGGATCTCGGGGAGACGCGGGAGGCGTGGGCGGCACTGGTTCACAAATCCTCCTGTGCGGTTGGGACAAAGGGTATAGTGGGATCCCCTCTAGGATGGTTGACTCAGCGGCAGTCCCAGGATGGTGTCCCTTACGCTTGGCGCGATCTACTAGGTAGACACCTCTAAGAAGCTGGCTATGGCGGTCTGCCTGCTCCCTAAGGTTTTCTTCGGCCATGTTGAGGCGGCTCTCTGCTTCAGCTGCTCGGGCTTCTGCCTGCGCTAAGGCCAGCTTAGCCTTATGCCAACGGGACTCCGCTCTCTCAGCACGCTGGATCAAATTTCTCATGTGTTGATGCAGTTGGTCGCACAAATCATCGAGGCTAAGCAAATAGCCCGACATAGCGACAACTGTGGGGTTCTTCTCTGTCCCAGCAGGACTTTCTAGGTTGCGGATCCTTGCCGCCCAAGCAGGACGGTTACGATCCAACGGTGGGAAGTACTTCATGGGAGTGGAACCCAAGTGCCATTCGAACATCTGGCACAGGTGCCGCAGTGCCTTGCGAGCTGCAAGTTGAATGGTGTCAGGCATACGGGCTCCAGTGGCGGTGACACTCCAGGGTTGCATCTCCAAGTATTTATCGCTGGCGCCAATATGGACGGTGACCTCACAGCTTTCGGTGCCATGCTCCATGAACTCGCGACCCACGTACTCCGGTCGTTCCGGAATACCTAGTCGCACCGTGGCAGCATAAAGCACCCTGGGGAATCCATCTTCATTGATGCAGTAGGTGGTGGTCCAGTCATCCGCCATCTAACTTACAAAGGTAGGGTTAGCATAATAAGAATAAAGTTTTAAGGAGTAATAGGGTTCCAAGAATTGACCATCCTAGGGCTCCTACGGTCCTCGTTACTACCGATTCGTGTCCTACAGCCAACCTGGCTCTGATACCACCTGAAGCGCCCCGACTCGAAGATCAAGGCTAAACCATGTATTAATTACCGAACAAAATCTCCGGCATAATACATGTTACATCAAGTGGAGTCCAGAGTCATACAGAGCTTTATTCTACAAGTACACGAGGAGTAATGCGACAACACAGAGCTACACAACTCAAACATAGGATAGTGACTATCATGACGGCGTGGAGGACTAGCTCTTCATCCATCACGACTCCACTCGACCAGCTTGGGTGCGGACACGATCTACTCACAGTCTTCTGGAACAAAGTCGGGATCCTCTGGAGAAAAATCAACAAGGGTTGAGTACAAGAGTACTCAGCAAGTTCCACCTCACCCTAAGGGAGGGGAATGTCATGCATGACTCACATTAACCACAATGCATATGCAATGCAACTCATGGTACGCCCTTCTTCCCGACACAACCCACAGTAGGTAGCTCACTAGTTGTTAGGACCACACCGTAGCTTGTCCATTCCGTGGACACGGACCATTCGAATGGATTCTACACTCTGCAGAGGTCGTACACTGTACCCACAAGCTCAACTGCCCGCACGGACAATCGACATAGCCGACACCCAGCCGTGGTCATGCCCCAGCCCGGCCGCACAAACCCTCGGGCCCTGACCACAACGGTCTATACCCATGAAACATCCCCGCGACCGTCAGGCTAACCAGTGGGATTAGGCTAAGTCCGCCCCATAACGGAACCTGTGGTCGTACTAAGGTAAGCTAGGTGAGATGTCAAAACAACTCGGTCCTTATGGTTCGCCAGGGCAGCAGCCATCCCTCAACACATCAACTCGAGCCTACCTCCACGGTAGCACTCACCTGCCAGTCTACCACCACGGTAGCGCCGGCTTCCAACATACCCAGCTGCCCTAGCCTCAGCCAAATTCCTTCATAACCTAGCCTCAACTCTGGATATGCATAACTACTCATATGTAGGTATGAGCACACTCGATCACTCAAGTACCGATATATGTAATCGATCCTAAACCAGGGCTACAACTAGACGTCCTCACATGGATGCAACCGCTCACGTAGGGGTCGATGAAACTTGCCTTCGCTTACGTATGCGTCGTTGGCGGCGGCTTCCTGCTCGCGGTATGGGTCTTCTGGCTCCTTGGCAGGCTCCTCCTCGGTCACTCCGTGATCTACGGGCGGAAACGGCACAACCGGCAAACAAACACAAGCAAGCTATAAAATAAGCTCAAATGGAAATGACAATAGGAGTTGATATGAAGGAGATATTGGGTTTATAGTTTTGGTTGGTACTTAAATAGAATGATTTGGGTTAGGTGCTCACGGCCTGGTGGATGTTTTGGGCCTTTATTAGTATTGCGGAGTTAATGGTCGGGGCTGCCTGCCATCTCACCTTGGCGTGCAACAGCTCGAGGAATAGGGTCAACTGTTGGGGCTTCGTCTCGTGAGTGAGCTGGGCTCGTGAGGAGTGGTTCAGCTAGCGGAGTGAAGCGGCTCGGTGTGCTTGGGCTGGTGATGGAGTTCGTCACGGCCTCGCTCCTTTTATAGGCGAGGGGAGTAGCAGCGGCGTCGCACGGGGACGGGCGACGGCGTGGGCTGCGGCAGCTCGCCGTCAACTCAAACAGTGACGGTGCTGAAGGCACGAGCGTCGAGGCGGCAAAGCCGGCGAGGACGCTGCGGTGGCGTGGGCGAGGTGGGGACACGGAGGTGGGCGGCACGGCGCGGTGCCGGCGGCAGTGCGCGGTCCCGTCGTGGGCCGGCGTGTCGCGCGTGCGCGGGCGAGAGCGAGCGTGCGCGGCGGAAAAATATCTCGGCCGGCACTGTGCATGACGGTTTATTCCAAGGTCAATGGTGTGAGTACTTTGTGGTTTCCAGGGGATGATGAAGTTATTGCGAAGGAAGTAGGCGCTGTTATGATTATCTGAGAATTAGGGCGTGGTGCGGTGACTTGAGAGGCTTCTGGTTACTTAGTGTACCGGGTCCTTTTGAATCACAACTTATATACTAAGTACTTAAGTTTAACTAGGAGACTAACGCTTATAAAAAAACACTTACCT